>NC_074665.1:91745946-91925946 GCF_029448725.1 Salvelinus fontinalis | reverse complement strand
GAAAACTGTCCTCCTCCACAATCTCTTCTGGGGTACCTCCAGGTCAGTACCGACACATGGCTCAGTCCCTGGTGTGTAGCTCCAGGTCAGTACCCACACATGGCTCAGTCCCTGGTGTGTAGCTCCAGGTCAGTACCCACACATGGCTCAGTCCCTGGTGTGTAGCTCCAGGTCAGTACCGGGACATGGCTCAGTCCCTGGTGTGTAGCTCCAGGTCAGTAATGACACATGGCTCAAAAGTAAGAGCCCATCGAGACCATTTAGGATAATTCCAGTTCACAATTTCCAATTAAAACACGGTACAGTGTATTATAGAAATACAAGACCTCCAGTACATTATTACTGCACCTGCGGCTCCCCCAGACACTATACAGTGTGTCTTTCAGAGCTGTCAAGTAAAAATACCCATTCTATCGAGGGTTACAGTTTGTACAGTATAGAGTTATGGTTATTTTTCCAGAATGGTGATTACTTCAACTCTTTAACTGTAACTTTAGCTCTACATCCACACCTTAGAGATCTCACACTCTGTGCTTTTGTCTGTATAACCAGTCATGCTAATGATCTAAAGTATCCTAACTGTTCATTGAAAATGTCACCTTTAAAAGTTAATATTCTGTTCACTCATTACAATATAATGTTGTTTATTCGTCGTATACTCGTATTTGTGGACAAGGTATAAACACTTCAAAACCCCACCTCAAACTTCTATCTCAAACAGACCGTTTCAAAAATGCTTGCTATTTCCTCATAGAGGATGATGTTATCCTCCTGAAGAGAATGAGCTGGCCAATCAGCGGTCTACTCCCATTAATATGTTTTATGACTGGTACAAGCCCACACAATTCCATATCAGAAAAGTTGTTTTTTAACATACTCAATTACAATTTGTTGAAGGAAAGCTATTTTACTCATATTGTAATTAATTATAGGTAATATTTCACAGAAATATGTAAACACTGGACAGTTATTTTAAATCATTCAGCCATTTCCATGTTGCTAAAATTCTAATAAATCACCTAATTTCAGTTTATGTGACAAAACAAGAAAGTATAGTGTAAAGAATCATTGTACCATCTAAACCGCTGTGAAATATATTTTCCATAACCAAAATGTTCAGCTGTTTGAAGCTGATGTTTTAAACCAAAAGTAAAAGACGCAACAACGAAACTTTATAACAGGAAAGCATAGAAATAGTGCACATAGAACAGATCTACCTCTTTTAAACTTGCTTTCAATGGGAATTACATATCTATAACGCACATTTCTATGTGGTTTGTCTCAGGTCGCTCAAAAAGTGATATATTTCAGCTTTAAATGTGATGCTTTTACTATTCCAGGAATATAGTCTATGTGCCAATAGACCCACTACATCAACTTGAAGAGATGGCCCCTTTCACTATATAGTACCCTCACAGGAGGTTGGTGGCACCTTAATTGGGGAGGATGGTCTTGTGGTAATGACTTGAGCGGAATAAATGCAATGTTATCAAATACATCAAAAAACGGGTTTCCAGGTGTTTGATGCCATTCCATTTGCTCCGTTCCAGCCATTATTATGAGCCATTCTCCCCTCAGCAGCCTCCACTGAGTACCCTAGGGCAGGGGTTCCCAAACGTTTTGACGCAGTAACTTACAGGTAACTGGCTGCCAGTAAGTTACCGTAAAACCAACAGGAGTTTTTTTCTCCAATGTAGGCTACACTGTACGGTAACTTACAGGCAAATAACTGTAATTGTGTAGCAGCTTGTGATCCACAATCATTTGATCGTGAGTTACCTCAAACTAATCTTAGCGGTCCATCGTAGTCCACGATGATGTTCCTCTTTATGTGTTTGAGTCCGATGCGGGAACCGCACTCTGCTGATTCCGGCTGGGTGTTGGAAGCTCCTGGAATACCGCACTCACATACACACATACTTGAACAGACTCTTTGTCATATTAAGCTGTTTCTCCAGCAGGATTTGCAGAGAATAAGCCATCCATAATGTAAAAAGTGAGATGAAAGGCAATTGCTATTCATTTGGCAGTTTTTTTTATCCCTATAAACAGTATGCCAACTTCATGATATAATAGTAAACATTTAAATTAGGATATTGTATTTTTAATTTTTTCATAACTTAAATAAAAATACAATATCCTAATGTAAATATTTATCATGAATTGGCATACTGTGTATAGGGCTATCTCTATGTAAGAGATTTTTCCAAGATCCCCATCTCTACCCGCTGATCTAAAACGTTTTGTTTTATCTTATCTCAGAACTTCGAGTTGAGTGAAGTGAAACTTCCATGAGAGCGAGATACTGCTACTCAACAGCATTGGCTTATCACCAGTGCAGTATCCATTTTAGACCACAAGGCTGTACTGTCACAAAGTACTGGATTTCCCTGTAGTCTACTTTAACCCATAAATTAAACTTTAACCCACAACTTTAACCCATAAGAGTCCGAGCCCTATCTAAATCGGGGGGGGGGGGGGGGGAGGGGGACAACAACAGATAGTCCCCCAAAAATCTAAAGGAAGTTTGTTCTGAAGTGAGAGATATAAGAAAGATCAGGAAACATTTGTTATTGTTTTGTACATTTATTTAACCCCTTATTTTTTGGCATTAAACAGTCTCCATGTATACTGTACTTACATTAATTTCAACTGGTACCGGGGGACCTTCAGATGAGTCTTGTGAGGCCTGTGGGCATCCTAGAGAAAAACAACAGACTTGTGCATGTTCGTGAGAGTCACATATTAGTGTTCAGCCCAAACTGTTTGGACGCTACAGAAAGAAGTTGGCAGATCAGCTGTACCGAATTCAGACGAGTTCTGCGACGCTTGTGAGGGTCGTAGGGCAAAACGGAGAACACTATCATGTTCGTGGGAGTCTCATCTTTCCATAATAGTTTTGTAGGTCAAACCGTTCGGACGCTACAGATGATTTTGTGAGAAGACAGATTTTCGGGATGTCTCATGGGCTGACAAACACCGCTCTACCTCTATAACCTTTCACTGCAGATGAGGGAGAGCAATGTGAATTAAGACGCATCCAATGCAAAACAAACAGATGTCTCTAGTTTAAACTTATTGGAGAAGTATTGGAGAAGTACCTTAAATCTTTAGCATTTTAATGTAGTAGAAGCATAGTCCTGAATCCGTAAGGATTTAAAAGATAAAGAATGTAATGTAAAAAAACTCAAGTCAAAAACAACATTGCATTAGGCATAGATACCACTGTATTAGGTTTTCTGTCGACTCATTACTTCAACTCTTTACTGTATTAAAGGCCCTGTCTGGCTCTCTCTCTCTCTCTCTCTCTCTCTCTCTCTCTCTCTCTCTCTCTCTCTCTCTCTCTCTCTGTCTCTGTCTCTGTCTCTGTCTCTGTCTCTGTCTCTGTCTCTGTCTCTGTCTCTGTCTCTGTCTCTGTCTGTGTGTGTAGAGCTGCCTGGTCCTCCCACCAACATGGCCATCTCCAACATCGGCCCTCGATCCATCACTCTCCAGTTCAAACCCGGCTACGATGGAAAGACCTCCATCTCTCGCTGGCAGGTAGAGGCCCAGGTAAGGTCTTCTCCCCCAGAGAAAGAGTCTGACCACTCCCCTGATCTGTGACCAACATCGACTATGGTTGAGTCCCAAATGGCTTCCTTTTCCCTACTGCACTACTTATAGTGTACTATTTGTTGTGTTGTTGTTGTGTATAGGTCAGTGTGATAGGAGACAATGAGGACTGGGTGATTGTTCACCAGCTGCCCAACGAGCCTGATGCCCGATCCCTGGAGGTGCCAGGACTAAACCCATACACATTTTACAGGTAGTGTAACTAACCCCTACACCTTCTACCATACTTAACCCATAAACACCTTTATCCCTAACCTTTCGACAGGTAGTGTACCTAACCTCTAACCTCTAACCCCTAACCTTTCTACATGTAGTGTACCTAACCTCTAACTCCTAACCCTTCTACAGGTAGTGTAGCTAACCTCTAACCTCTAATCCTTCTACATGTAGTGTACCTAACCTCTAAATTCTAACCCCTAACCCTTCTACAGGTAGTGTACCTAACCTCTAACCTCTAACCCTTCTACAGGTAATGTACCTAACCTCTAACCCCTAACCCTTCTACAGGTTGTGTACCTAACCTCTAACCTCTAACCCTTCTACAGGTAGTGTACCTAACCTCTAACATCTTATACAGACTCCTGGGACCCATTAACTCAAAACAATACAGCTTCATGATCTCTGTTAGTCTAGTCTAGTTTAGATGTAATGAATAGAGCCGTGAGCCCTCTGGGCCTATGGACCTCTCCTGTGATGACTTTGCTCTTGTTACTTCCCTCCCCCTCGGTAGGTTCCGTATACGTCAGGTGAACATTGTGGGGACTAGTCCTCCCAGTCAGCCCTCAAGGAAGATCCAGACCTTGCAGGCTCGTCCAGATATGTTCCCCGCTAACGTCACCCTGCGCACGGCCAGCGAGACCAGTCTGTGGATCCGATGGGTGGTACGTGACGTCTCAACAGACTGACATTATGATGTGATGCTCTGGTTTCATCATCAAGCGATGATGACTGGCTGTTTGATTTATACTAATTATTGTGGATTTCTCTCTCCTTTCTCTCTTTCATTTCTGTCTCTCTCTCACCCTTTCCCTCTCCACCTCTCTCCCTCTCCCTCTACCTCTCTCCCTCACCCTCTCCCTCCCTCTCGCGGGCCTCCCTCCCTCCCTCTCTTCCCCTCTCTCACCCTCCCCACCTCTACCTCCACCTCTTACCCCCCCAGCCCCTACCAGAGTGGGAGTACAATGGGGACCCAGAGGTGGTGGGATACCGGGTCCAGTACTCCCGCACAGGCTCCCAGGGCAGGGCGCTGACCCATGTGATCGCTGACCGTCTGGAAAGGGAGTTCACCATCGAGGACCTGGAGGAGTGGACAGAATACGATGTCAGGGTTCAGGCTCTCAACGGCATCGGGGCCGGGCCCTGGAGCCAGCCTGTCCGAGGAAGGACCAGGGAGTCTGGTGAGATCACACTGCCTTTGTCCCAAATGGCACCTAATTCTCTATATAGTATAGTGCACTACTTTTGACCAGGGTCCATAGGGAATAAGGTGACATTTGGGATGCAGACTCTGTATACGGTAGATGCTGTTATATCTGGTTAATATACTGTTCACATCTCAACAATTGGTGGAGTCTCACACACAGCACTGATGTTCAGTCTTTAATTTGGGGGCCTTTGACCTACACACTTCATTAATTTAGGACTTAAAAGGCATGGCCTATGTCTACAGAACCAGCATTCTGATCTACAGAACCGGAATTCTGATCTACAGAACCAGTATTCTGATCTACAGAACCAGCATTCTGATCTACAGAACCAGCATTCTGATCTACTGAACCAGTATTCTGATCTACAGAACCAGTATTCTGATCTACAGAACCAGTATTCTGATCTACAGAACAAGTATTCTGATCTACAGAACCAGTATTCTGATCTATAATTCCAGGTTTCAGTCACACACAACACTGTGTGCAGGTTATTTTCACCCATATGTGGGTTTGGCCCAGACCTCCTCCATATTACCTGTTTAGCTATCCACGTGTATGGCATGGGGGCCAAGGTAGTTTTACTCTTTCTACTTCATGGAGACACATGAAACAGACATCAACCCGTCTGTCTGCCTTCTCTCGCTCTCTCTCTCTCTTCGTTGGTGCAGTCACTGTGGTTACCAGACTTTAGGGAGTAGGGAGTAGAGGAGGAAATTGGGAACACATGGGCTACAATGTGGAATTCCTCTGTGTTTTTTCCTTTTTTCCACTCACTCCAGCAACATCTTCAGAATCAGAATCAAAAGCTTTAACATCACATATAAACTCAGCAAAAAAGAAAAGTCCCTTTTTCAGGACCCTGTCTTTCAAAGAAAATTCGTAAACATCCAAATAACTTCACAGATCTCATTGTAAAGGGTTTAAACACTGTTTCCCATGCTTGTTCAATGAATCATGAACAATTAAGTAGCATGCGTGGGAACGGTCGTTAAGACACTAACAGCTTACAGACGTTAGGCAATTAAGGTCACAGTTATGAAAACTTAGGACACTAAAGAGGCCTTTCTACTGACTCTGAAAATCACCAAAAGAAAGATGCCCATGGCCCCTGCTCATCTGCCTGAACGTGCCTTAGGCATGCTGCAAGGAGGCATGAGGAATGCAGATCTGGCCAGGGCAATAAATTGCAATGTCCATACTGAAGAAAAGAGCGTTACACCGAGGCCTGTACTCTGGAGCGGGATCGATTCGGAAGTGGAGGGTCCGTTATGGTCTGGGGTGGCGGTGTGTCACAGCATTATCGGACTGAGCTTGTTGTCATTGCAGGCAATCTCAACGCTGTGCGTTACAGGGAACACATCCTCCTCCCGCATGTGGTACCCTCCCTGCAGGCTCATCGTTACATGACCCTTCAGCATGACAATGCCACCAGCCATACTGCTCGTTCTGTGCGTGATTTCATGCAAGACAGGAATGTCAATGTTCTGCCATGGCCAGCGAAGAGCTCGGATCTCAATCCCATTGAGCACGTCTGGAACCTGTTGGATCGGAGGGTGAGGGCTAGGGCCATTCCCCCCAGAAATGTTCGGGAACTTGCAGGCGCCTTGGTGGAAGAGTGGGGTAACATCTCCCAGCAACAACTGGCAAATCTGGTGCAGTCCATGAGAAGGAGATGCACTGCAGTACTTAATGCAGCTGGTGGCCACACCAGATACTGACTGTCACTTTTGATTTTGACCTCCCCTTTGTTCAGGGACACATTATTCAATTTACAAGTGTCATACATACAATAAAAGATAAACTTCTTGTTAATCCAGCCGCTCTGTCCGATTTCAAAAAGGCTTTACAGCGAAAGCACAACATGCGATTATGTTAGGTCAGCGCCTAGCCACAGAAAACCATACAGCCATTTTCCAACCAAGGAGCGATGTCACAAAAGTCAGTAATAGCGTTTAAAATAATCACTTACCTTTGATGATCTTCATCTGAGGGCACTCCCAGTGTCAACGTCGTGTGTATAGGTGGCAGGGAAGTCAGGCGCAGGAGAGTAAACGAAGTGTATATGGAGACTTTTAATCAATGTCCATGACATGCTCCAAACACAAGAAAATATACATACATCAAATAAAATGGGTACGAGGACCCGTCACACACCTATACACTAATAAAACAACACTTGACATACAACAATCTCTGACAAACACATGAAGGGAAACAGAGGGTTAAATACACAACAGGTAATGAATGGGATTGACAACAGGTGTGTGGGAAGACAAGACAAAACCAATGGAAAATGAAAAATGGATCGATGATGGCTAGAAGACCGGTGAAGTCGACCGCCGAACACCGCCTGGACAAGGAGAGGCAACGACTTCGGCAGAAGTCGTGACATTACCCCCCCCCCCGACGCGCGTCGACACCGGCCTCGGGGACGACCCGGAGGGCGAGGTGCAGGGCGATCCGGGTGGAGGCGGTGGAATTCTTTTAACATGGAAGGATCTAAAACGTCCTCCACCGGAACCCAGCATCTCTCCTCCGGCCCGTACCCCTCCCAGTCCACGAGGTACTGAAGGCCCCTCGCCCGACGTCTCGAATCCAAAATGGATCGAATAGAGTACGCCGGGAACCCCTCGATGTCTAGAGGAGGCGGAGGAACTTCACGCACTTCAGCCTCCTGGAGCGGGCCAGCCACCACCGGCCTGAGAAGAGACACATGGAACGAGGGGTTAATACGGTAATTAGTGGGCAGTTGTAATCTATAACATACCTCGTTCACTCTCCTCAGGACTTTAAACGGCCCCACAAACCGCGGACACAGCTTCCGGCAGAGCAGGCGGAGGGGCAGGTTTCGGGTCGAGAGCCAGACCCTGTCCCCTGGTACGAACACCGGGGCCTCACTGCGGCGACGGTCTGCGCCAATTTTCTGGCGCCTTATGGCACGCTGAAGGTGGACCTGGGCTGCCTTACCAAGTTTCCTCAGCGTGCCGAAACCAATTGTCCACCGCAGGAGCTTCGGTCTGACTCTGATGCCAAGGAGCCAGAACCGGCTGATACCCTAATACACATTGAAAAGGGGTAAGGTTAGTGGAGGAGTGACGTAGCGAGTTCTGGGCTATCTCTGCCCAGGGCACGAACTTCGCCCACTCCCCTGGCCGGTCCTGGCAATAGGACCGCAGAAACCTGCCCACATCCTGGTTAACTCTCTCCACCTGCCCATTACTCTCGGGGTGAAAACCTGAGGTAAGACTAACCGAGATCCCCAGACGTTCCATGAACGCCTTCCAGACCCTTGACGTGAACTGGGGACCCCGATCAGACACTATATCCTCAGGCACCCCATAATGCCGGAAAACATGTGTAAACAGAGCCTCCGCAGTTTGTAAGGCCGTAGGGAGACCGGGCAAAGGGAGAAGACGACAGGACTTAGAGAACCGATCCACAACGACCAGGATCGTGGTGTAACCCTGTGAAGGTGGAAGATCAGTCACAAAATCCACTGACAGGTGCGACCACGGCCGTTGAGGAACGGGTAAAGGTAGAAGCTTACCTCTAGGCAGGTGTCTAGGAGCCTTGCACTGGGCGCACACCGAACAGGAGGAAACATAAATCCTCACGTCCTTTGCTAAAGTGGGCCACCAGTACCTCCCATCAAGACAGCGCATCGTCCGACCTATCCCAGGATGACCAGAGGAGGGTGATGTGTGAGCCCAATAGATCAATCGGTCGCGGACAGCAGACGGAACGTACAGACGACCAGCTGGACACTCAGGAGGAGAGGGCTCTGCACGTGACGCCCGCTCAATGTCCGCGTCCAGCTCCCACACTACTGGCGCCACCAAACACGACTCTGGGAGTATGGGAGTGGGATCCATGGGCCGCTCCTCTGTGTCATACAGCCGAGACAATGCGTCTGCCTTGACGTTCTGGGAGCCTGGTCTGTAAGTAAGCGTAAACACAAAACGAGTGAAAAACATGGCCCACCTTGCCTGGCGAGGATTTAGTCTCTTCGCCTGCCGGATGTACTCCAGATTGCGGTGGTCAGTCCAGATGAGAAAAGGGTGATTAGCCCCCTCAAGCCAATGCCTCCACACCTTCAAGGCTTTTACGACAGCTAACAGCTCTCGGTCCCCCACATCATAGTTACGCTCTGCCGGGCTGAGCCTCTTCGAAAAGAAAGCACAGGGGCGAAGCTTCGGTGGCACACCCGAACGCTGAGAGAGCACTGCTCCTATCCCAGCTTCGGATGCGTCCACCTCTACTATGAATGGCAAAGAGGGATCCGGATGAGCCAACACAGGCGCCGAGGTAAACAGAGCCTTCAGTTTACCAAAAGCCCTATTCGCCTCGGCCGACCACTGCAAGCGCACCGGTCCCCCTTTTAGCAGTGAGGTAATGGGAGCTGCAACCTGACCAAAACCCCGGATAAATCTCCGGTAGTAATTGGCAAACCCTAAAAAACGCTGCACCTCCTTTACCGTGGTTGGAGTCGGCCAATTACGCACGGCTGTAATGCGGTCGCTCTCCATTTCCACTCCTGAAGTGGAAATCTGATGCCCTAGGAAGGAGATGGATTGTTGGAAGAACAATCATTTCTCAGCCTTGACATATAAATCATGCTCCAACAGGCGACCAAGCACCCTGCGCACCAAGGACACATGCTCAGCGCGTGTAGCAGAGTATATCAAAATATCATCGATATACACCACTACACCCTGCCCGTTCAGGTCCCTGAAGATCTCATCTACAAACGATTGGAAGACTGATGGAGCATTCATCAACCCATATGGAATGACCAGGTACTCATAATGACCTGAGGTGGTGCTAAATGCCGTCTTCCACTCATCACCCCTCCTAATACGCACCAGATTGTACGCACTCCTGAGATCCAATTTTGTGAAGAAGCGGGCCCCGCGCATTGACTCCATTACTGTATTGATCAAAGGTAGCGGGTAACTATATTATACCGTGATTTTATTAAGGTCTCGATAATCAATGCACGGGCGTAAACCGCCATCCTTCTTCTTCACAAAAAAGAAACTCGAAGAGGCGGGTGAAATGGATGGCTGAATGAACCCCTGACGCAGGGATTCAGAGATATAATTATCCATAGCCACTGTCTCCGCTTGCGACAGAGGATACACGTGACTCCTGGGATATGCAGCGTCTACCAGGAGATCTATCGCACAATCCCCCTGTCGATGGGGTGGTAATTGAGTCGCCTTCTTTTTACAGAAGGCGAGTGCCAAATCGGCATATTCTGGGGGAATGCGCACGGTGGAAACCTGGTCTGGACTTTCCACCGTAGTAGCACCAACGGAAACCCCTACACACCTACCTGAGCACTCTCGCGACCACCCCGTGAGAGCCCTCTGTGCCCAAGAAACAGTGGGGTTATGAGTAGTTAACCAGGGTAGGCCTAACACCACAGAATACGCAGGGGAATCAATAAGGAAAAGACTAATCTTCTCCTTGTGACCCTCCTGCGTTATCATAGACAAAGGTGCAGTGACCTCCCTGATAAACCCTGACCCTATTGGTCGACTATCTAAGGCATGAATAGGGAAAGGCATATCCACAGAAACAACAGGAATCCCTAAACTATGAGCAAAATTTTTATTAATGAAATTCCCAGCCGCGCCTGAATCTACTAGCGCCTTATACTGGGAATGCAGGGAAAAATCCGGAAAAGTGACAGAGACAAACATAAGTGCAGCAGAGGGCTCTGGATGAGTATGGTGCCTACTCACCTGGGGTGATGCCAGAGTGCCCTGCCTGCCTTCTCTATTCCCAGAGGAACCAACCCGGCACCGATCAGCAGTGTGATCTCTGCGATCATAGATGGTGCTCGAGCGGGTACCCCCTCCGGTCTCCCTGCGCACCATCCCTCCCAATTCCATAGGTTCGGGAGAGAGAGTGCGGGAGGATGGAACAACCAGACCCCGATCTAGACATCCCCGAGTAGCCAGCATGTTGTCCAGCCTGATGGACATATCCACCAGCTGGTCGAAGTTGAGGGTGGTGTCTCTACAGGCCAGCTCCCGACGGACGTCCTCGCGTAGACTACAACGGTAGTGGTCGATCAGGGCCCTGTCGCTCCATCCAGCGCCGGCAGCCAAAGTCCTAAACTCCAAAGCGAACTCCTGAGCACTCCTCGTCCCCTGCCTCAGATGATAGAGGAGCTCACCTGCTGCTCTGCCTTCAGATGGGTGGTCGAATACCTTCCGGAAATGGCAGATGAGCTCCTCAAAATGGTCCAACGCCTTATCCTCTCCACACACAGCGTTGGCCCACTCCAGGGCTTTCCCGGTAAGGCATGAGACGAGGGCGGAGCTTTTCTCACGGTCTGATGGTACTGGAGAGACCGTGGCCAGATACAAGTTCAGTTTTAGGAGAAAACCCTGGCAGCTGGCAGTATCTCCATTGTATCCCGTGGGTAGGGATAACTGGATCCTGTTCTGTTCCGGAGGAGGAAAAGCGTTCAAAGGAATTCCAGGTGGTGGTGGTGGAGGTACTGGAAAAGCTCCCTGTCTCTCCCAGCGGTCCATACTCTGGACAATGCGATCCATGGCAGCGCACAGACTGTCAATCTCCTCCGCTTGTTCCATGACGCGTTCCTCAACCTCCATTAACGAAGTGCCTCCTCCTGCTGACTTCATTTTTTAAGGTCAGAGATTCTGTCAACGTCATGTGTATAGGTGGCAGGGAAGTCAGGCGCAGGAGAGTAAACAAAGTGTATATGGAGACTTTTAATCAATGTCCATGACATGCTCCAAACACAAGAAAATATACATACATCAAATAAAATGGGTACGAGGACCCGTCACACACCTATACACTAATAAAACAACACTTGACATACAACAATCTCTGACAAACACATGAAGGGAAACAGAGGGTTAAATACACAACAGGTAATGAATGGGATTGACAACAGGTGTGTGGGAAGACAAGACAAAACCAATGGAAAATGAAAAATGGATCGATGATGGCTAGAAGACCGGTGAAGTCGACCGCCGAACACCGCCCGGACAAGGAGAGGCAACGACTTCGGCAGAAGTCGTGACACCCAGGTCTCCGTGTTAAACAATAAATGTTTGTTTTGTTCAATAAAGTTCATCTTTATGTCCAAATACCTCCTTTTTGTTCATGCGTTTAGTCCAGTAATCCAAATACACAAAGCGCGAGCACAAAGTCCATAGGAAAAGTCAAAAAAGTTCCATTGCAGTTCGTAGAAACATGTCAAACGATGTATATAATCAATCTTTAGGATGTTTTTATCATTAATCTTCAATAATATTCCAACCGGACAATTCCGTTGTCATTAGAAAGGAAAGGGAACGGAGCTCCCGCTCGATAACTAAAGGCTTTCAGCTGAGCCACTTACTGTGAGTGGTCTTATTCTCTACCCTTTCACAATAGAAGCCTGAAACAACTTTCTAAAGACTGTTGACATCTAATGGAAGCCTTAGGAAGTGCAATCTGACCCCATAGACACAGGATATTGGATAGGCAAAAACTACAAACCTCAGATTTCCCACTTCCTGGTTGGATTTTTTTTTTTTTTCCCACTTCCTGGTTGGCCATATGAGTTCTGTTTTACTCACAGACATTATTTTAACAGTTTTGGATATATTTGCATAGCTTCTGGGCCTGAGAAACAGGCAGTTTACTCTGGGCACGCTTTTCATCCAAACTTCCCAATGCTGCCCCCTATCCCAATGAAGTTAACCAGGAAAGGCTCATTGAGATTTGAAATCAATTTTTAAAGAGGGTCCTGGCCAAGATAGGCAGCACCAAGTCATTGCACAATTACAGACAGACAACATGAAAAATGGCGCAGAGTACATAAAAGCCCCTTTGCCTGTCACGACTTCCGCCGAAGTCGGCTCCTCTCCTTGTTCTGGCGGCGTTCGGCGGTCGACGTCACCGGTCTTTCAGCCATCGCCGCTCCACTTGTCATTGTTCCATTTGTTTTGTCTTGTTTCCCCACACACCTGTTTTACATTCCCTAGTCACACTACATATATATTCCCTCTGTTTCCCCCATGTGTTTGTGTGGAATTGTTTTGTTACATGTTTCGTGTTACGCACCAGGCTGTTTATTTCCCCGAGTACTGTGTTGAACCCGAGTGTGTTTATTGTTTAACTTATGCATTATTGTGACTGTTGTCGCGCTTTGCGCTTGTGCCATTTGGCTGGAGGTTTTTGACGCAGTTGCGTCAGTCTGTTGTAACTTCTGCCAATTAAAGTGTGTGCCTGATCACAACTCTCCGCTCTCCTGCACCTGACTTCTTAACAGTAGAGCACAACCTGACATTGCCAAATTCAGTTCGGACATTTGGAACAGTTAGCTGGATAAAGTCCTGCGAACTAAGAGAGTACCCACCACATTTCTGAACAATAAAAATGGCCAAATAAAATGGTAGTAAACCCAAAATGGCTTTGTAAATAAAAGTATACCAGTGACTGAGCCTATGATTGACTAGAGAAGGCCAGCCAACCCTGGGAAATAAATTGCAGTGGTGCTTAAGGTTTTTGCAGTTTAAAATAAATCCAATGGTCTATCGTAAAGGGTGTCAATTGATCTCAGACACTGAGCGGAAGCATTCATATATAAAAGTTCACCATAGTCTAGTATAAGCATACTAGAGAAAACAGGCCTTAATCCTAAAATAAATCCCAAATCAGTTTAAATTGTTTTGTACGTTGTTGAATATGCAATGTAAAATAGAGTCTGTCATCAATATATATTCCAAGATATTTATATGAGGTTACAGTCTCAATCTCATTGCCCTGACAAGTAGTAATAGGTGAAAGGTTCAGAGGTCTATTTCTTGCTTTAGAAAGCAACATTAGTTTAGTTTTGTCAGTAATGAGGATAAGCTTCAACTGACACAAGGTATGTTGAACAGTATAAAAAGCAGTTTGCATGTTCTGGGAAGCTTTTGTGAGAGACGAGGCACATCGTAAAATAACTGGATTTCGGTCTGAAAAGTTTTTTTTATTTTTTATTCCCTCCAGTCCCCTCCTGTGGCCCCACCAATGTGTCAGCCTTTGCCACAACCTCCAGCAGTATCCTGGTGCGCTGGTTTGAAGTACCAGAACCAGACCGGAATGGACTGATCTTGGGATACAAGGTGTGTGAGGTGCTTAGTCATCACCCTCGCCTCCAAGAGGGATACAATACTGTACACAAAAATAATTCCATTACTCACTCTCCCACTCTCTAATTCAATATCTTCCTTTTGCTCTTCTCTTCTTCCCTCTCTTCTCCACTCTTCTCATCTATCCTCTCTTTTCTTTTATTCTCTCCTCTTTCAGGTGTTGTATAGGGAGAAGGACTCTGACTCATCCCTCCAGTTGTGGACAGTGGAGGGGAACGCCAGCCACAGTGTCCAGCTGACTGGTCTGGGGAAATACGTCCTCTATGAGATCCAGGTCCTGGCCTTCACCCGCATCGGAGACGGCATGCCCAGCTCACCACTCATACTGGAGAGGACTCTGGACGACGGTATGCACCGGGCAGCCTAATATATGCCTGTCTAAATGTATACTACCTGTAGGGCACTTAGACATCAAGTAGTGGTGGATACAGGATATTTTCAAGCTTTCAAATAGCTTATCCAGAATTTGATATTATAGTATACCAATGCCCGTCACCATTCAGTCAACCAATGCATCTGAAGTGAAGAAAGAGGTGTAAAATAGTCTAACCCCTCTGCCACTCTCTCGTCTCCAGTGCCCGGCCCTCCAGTGGGCATCCTGTTCCCTGAGGTCCGGACCACCTCAATGCGTCTCATCTGGCAGTCCCCGTCCCAGCCTAATGGTATCATCCTGGGTATGTGGTTTGACCTTTGACCCTGACCAGACCTTGACCTTTCACCTTTAACCTGTTCAGACTCCACAAGAATGACCCTCTCATACAGCAAACAAAAGCAACATCACCTTGACTATGATGATTTAGTTATAACCAACTTTTGACCTAGCATCGTAGAACCTGATACTTGTGTTCACCATTATGTTTCAGGCAGGTTCAAAGGGCTTAAAGTGGAACTGCCAGAATTGTTGCAATAAGCGCATTGGTCATATTAAAAAGACACAAACATTGCAGCCACGACTCAAACTGCCCGTTGTTTTATTTGAAAAAATATGGTCCTTTATAATGTCCACCTCTCCTGTGGCCCCACGAACGTGTGGGGCAGTAGGATGCTGAATATAGCATTTTAACATATTACAACAAAAGAGATACATACTATTTGTCAAGCGTTTTCTGCTATGCTAGCTTGCAGATGTGCATAATATGCTGTGACCCTAACTCCAAGTAACAAAAAAGTAGCTATAGATTGTTATGACATTTAAATGTCAAACATGTTTTTCATGTTTTTGCACTGCATGGAAATGTTGACAGACATTAAGGTTAATCATCATATCTTCTGAAGGAAATGTTGACAGACATTAAGGATTATCATCATATCTTCTGAAGGAAATGTTGACAGACATTAAGGATAATCATCATATCATCTGAATGAAATGTTGACAGACATTAAGGATAAGCTTCATATCTTCTGAAGGAAATGTTGACAGACATTAAGGATAATCATCATATCTTCTGAAGTAAATGTTGACAGACATTAAGGATAATCCTCATATCTTCTGAAGGAAATGTTGACAGACATTAAGGATAATCTTCATATCTTCTGAAGGAAATGTTGACAGACATTAAGGATAGTCATCATATCATCTGAAGTAAATGTTGACAGACATTAAGGATAATCATCATATCTTCTGAAGGAAATGTTGACAGACATTAAGGATAATCCCCATATCTTCTGAAGGAAATGTTGACAGACATTAAGGATAATCCCCATATCTTCTGAAGGAAATGTTGACAGACATTAAGGATAATCATCCAGTTAATAGTGTCTGACTATGCTTTCATGTTGTGTTTTCTCTTTTCTCTTCTCAGCCTATCAGATCACGTATCGTCTGAACTCGACCAATAGCAACACGGCCACAGTGGACGTGTTAAAACCGAGTGCTCGCCAGTACACGGTTACTGGCCTGAAACAAGAGTCAGTATACGTGTTCCGCATCACAGCCCAGACACGCAAGGGCTGGGGGGAGGCCGCAGAGGCACTGGTGATCACCACAGAGAAGAGAGGTAAATGTGAATTGAAAGATATGTCAGATGATGTTTTATATAACATTAGTGTATGAGTTATTGTACTTATTGAATATACCAAAAAGTGAGGTTACTATGGAAACATGGAAAAGTTATAGTATGAGTTATTGTAGCTTATAGGACATTCCAGAAATTATTGTGTATTTTGTGTACTACAAGTTTTATGTTACATTACCATATGAGTTATTGTACTTTAGAGCATACCACAGAATATTGTCTACATGTGTTAGAGCAGACAGATTTATTTTCTCAGGGTTGACACAAAATGTTTGAGTGGCTGGGCTAAGTCAGGCAGTTACCGTAAACAACAGAGAATTCCATCGAGTTTAGAACAAACACTCATCTCATCTGATAGTGGTTTACAGATTCAGCACATTGGTTTCTAATGAGTCATATTCTGCCCGGTTACATCTGCAGTAATAAGCTATTTGTTTAGTGTTTTTACACAAGCACATGAAGTTAGTGAGTACTCTAAGCTAATGATTGAGCCGTTTGTGTATGGTCATTTGTTTAACCTGATAAGAACTTGTACACAGTTCAAACTTTCTTCCTGTTATCATAGAACTGTTGTTGTTAACCTTGTTAGCCTCTTTAACACTCTCTGTTTTCCCCTCTTCCTCTCTGTCTCCCCTCTTTCTCCCCCAGCTCGCCCTCAGCCCACCGGTCGTCCCATGGTGCCCCAAGAGAATGTTCAGGCCCGCAGCGTGTTGTTGTCATGGGAACCAGGCAGCGACGGCCTCTCTATGGTCCGCTACTACACCGTGCAGCTGAGAGAACTGCCTGAAAGCAACTGGACTGTCCACTCTGCCTCGGTCAACCACGAGTCCAGCTTCTACATAGTTGGCAGGTACAGTATGCACCCTACCTAGCACACTGCCTAGCACCCTACCCAGTGCACTAACAGGGGTACATAGTGGGAGGTTTCCTATCACAGTATAGACCCTTGAGCAGAGCTATTTGAGATATTTGCTTGGAAAAGCTGCACTTAGCCCTAAATGGAACTTGAAAGATTGAAAAAAATGTTGTAACGACTGAGAATGATGTTGTCATGTGTTACATCTCTGTTGCTAGGCTGAAGCCCTTCATGTCCTACCAGTTTAGAGTGAAAGCCACCAACGACATAGGAGACAGTGAATACAGCGAGGAGAGTGAAGTTATCACCACACTACAGGACGGTAAGAGACTTGAACTCTTTGTGTTATGTGTTATCTTACTGCATTGAAAATAAAGATCCTTGTGGACATCATATTATCCTCACATGATTTGGTCTTCATTGTCCTTGGATTTGCCACATTGACACATTTGTAAGCAGGGGTTCTTTAAAGTGTGTTTTACATCAGTGTTGGGTTAGAATCCTTCCCTGAGTAGAATGTCAGGATGAGTTAATGTATAGCTGTGGTGAGGACATTATTGGCAGCAGCAGAATAGGTGATGTCATCTTCACCATCTGTGGTTGCTGTGTGGTGGGGGGGGGGGGTGGGGGGGGGGGGGCACTTAAAACCAAACAGTGTCAACCGAGCAGAACTAACTTTAATTCAAGAAATGTTCTTCCTTCAAATCATTCTCATGCCCAAATTTGACTTGTTTACCAATGGGTGATATGTTCTCTTTAGTTGTGTGTATGTATGATGTGAATACCACTGCGTTAGTTATTTGCGCCTGATGGTAGACTCAACTAATTGTCCTTGCTTTCAACCTTTGTTCTTTTCTCTCCTTCTGTTGCAGCCCCTGACGAAGCCCCCACAATCCTCTCTGTCACACCACACACAACTACATCCGTGCTGATTCGCTGGCAGGTAAGAAGAGACTGGTGGTGATTGGTTCTGATGTCTGTCTTCCTATCCACAGTAAAACCCAGTCATCTGTCAGTCAGTGGGTGGTAATGAGAGGGTAGCACGGTGAATAGGGTGTACTTAGACTGAGTGGAACACACACCTCCTCTCTCTAACACTAACACCTGAATTAGCAGGTCATTAACTGGAGATGGAGAGTTCCCAGGTTACTACCTGTAGGAGTTTTACACCGAGACATCCAAACTCTTCTCTCTTTCCCCTGTTCTCTCTCTCACTCCTCTCTTTTCCATTTGTTCTGGCCCTGTTATCTAATGTTTTACAACATGAGAATTTCTGTCTGTGTGAGTCAGTCATGGATGAGCTCCAGTTGTCTGGGGATTTCTGTCTGTGTGAGTCAGCCATGGATGAGCTCGTTGTCTGGGGATTTCTGTCTGTGTGAGTCAGCCATGGATGAGCTCGTTGTCTGGGGATTTCTGTCTGTGTGAGTCAGCCATGGATGAGCTCCAGTTGTCTGGGGATTTCTGTCTGTGTGAGTCAGCCATGAATGAGCTCCGGTTGTCTGGGGATTTTTGAATCTTTATCTTAGTCCTGTTGTACACTGGCCATGCTTTGCCGGAGAGGGCTTGCCATAAATGGGATGATCGTAAAGCGAGTTATAAATTAAATATATTATTATTTTTAATCAAATATCTAGTTAGCTTGCTTGGCTTTGTAAATATGACTGTCCGTGAAAGAGACTATGTTGAACATGACCTAATGGTAGTCTCACGTTATGTGTTTTCATCACAGCCTCCGTCTGAGGAGAAGATTAACGGTATCCTCCTTGGTTTCCGGATACGGTACCGGGAGCTCATGTACGACCGCCTCCGCAGCTTCTCCGTACGCACCGCCAACAGCCCCTCCAATACTTGGACCGAGCTCAACTGTGAGTAGTGTCATAACCTCCCCACAATGCTCCTACAACCTCACATCAACCACCATCTCTCAACAAGGCCACACAGAACTCCATCAGAACGTGTACCAAACATTCTCCTATATTGTCTTCCTGTAACACTGGCTGTGCCTGACACCTGACACTACACCTCTTAGAATCAGTCCCTTCTAACTATCTGCTCGGTCTGTGTGATGTTTCATTTCTCTTTGATGAAGTTAGTGTGGGTTTCTATGATTGTGTGGGTTTTTCACTGGTTCTTGCAGAACAGTCACATCAAATTGTATTTGTCACATGTACCAAATACAACAGGTGTAGACTTTACAGTGAAATACTTAAAATACTTTTTTTAAGTAAGTAAGAAAATATTAGCTACATTTTGTTATGTATACAGTGCCTTTGGAAAGTATTCAGACACTTTTTCCACATTTTGTTACGTTACAGCCTTATAAAATTGATTAAATTCATTTTTTTCCTCATCAGTCGACACACAATACCCTATACTGACAAAAGTAAAACAGTTTTTCTTTAAATGTTTGCAATGTATTAAAAATCTAAAACAGTTTTCAGACCTTTTGCTATGAGACTGGAAATGAAGCTCAGGTGCATCCTGTTTCCATTGATCATTGTTGAGATGTTTCTAGTCCACCCATAGTAAATTCAATTGATTGGACATGATTTGGAAAGGCACACACCGGTCTATATAAGGTCCCACAGTTGACAGGACATGTCAGAGCAAAAACCAAGCCAAGAGGTCAAAGGAATTCTCCCTAGAGCTCCGAGACAGTATTATGTCGAGGCACGGATCTGGGGAAGGGTACCAAAACATTTATGCAGCAAGGTCTCCAAGAACACAGTGGCCTCCATTATTCTTAAATGAAAGATATTTGGAACCACCAAGACTCTTCCTTAGAGCTGGCTGCCTGGCCAAACTGAGAAATCGGGGGAGAAGGGCCTTGGTCAGGGACGTGAACAAGAACGCGATTGTCACTCTGGCAGAGCTCCAGAGCTCCTTTGTGGAGATGGGAGAACCTTCCAGAATGACAACCATCTCTGCAGCACTCCAACAATCAGGTGTTTATGGTAGAGTGGCCAGACGGAAGCCACTCCTCAGTAAAAGGCACATGGGGGGAAAGAGGGATACCTAGTCAGTTGTACAACTGAAATGTGTCTTCCGCCTTTAACAAAACCCCTCTGAATCAGAGAGGTGTGGGGAGCTGCCTTAATCGACATCCACATCTTCGGCGCCTGGGGAACAGTGCTCAGGGGACGAACCACATATTTTTACCTTGTCAGCTCGGGGATTGGATCCAGCAACCTTTTTGGTTACTGACCCAACTCTCTAATCACATGACAGCCGCTTGGTGTTTGCCAAAAGGAACCTAAAGACTCTCAGACCAAGAGAAACAAGATCTGGTCTGATGAAACCAAGATTGAACTATTTGGCCTGAATGCCAAATGTCACGTCTGGAGGAAACCTGGCACCATCCCTACGGTGAAGCATGGGAGTGGCAACATCATGCTGTGTTTCTGGTTTTCAACGCCAGGGACTGGGAGACTACTCAGGATAGAGCAAAAGATGAACGGAGCAAACTACAGAAAGATCCTTGATGAAAACTTGCTCAAGAGCGCTCAGGACCTCAGTGTGGGGCGAAGGTTCACCATCCAACAGGACAATGACCCTAAGCACTGTCATGACGTGGCCCTTTCTGGAAATAGATCGTGGCATCCCCCTCTCTCTCTCCTACACCCAGGTTCTGTTATCTCAGGTTGTAAAATCCTGGAGGAGACTCTCTCCCCCAGGCCATGCAGACAGAGAGACACATAGGTAGACAAAGGATTTCACGTGGCAAACTCCTAAATCCCCAAACTGGGAATTTGATACAATATGTCCACTTGTGAGGAGGTGGGAATGATCCATGGACACGTAAGGAGCGGGTATGATGAGTGTGTTTCATTTGGTGACCTCAGAGAGGACAGGAAACACACATAACTATAGCTCTGAATATGTACATTTCTCAATTATGGGGTTTGCATCTAATTCTTGTATAAAATGAATTAGTAAAGATGAAACTATTTATGAAATTATGTAATGTGATGTTAAACCTTTAATGTGAGAGAATTTTATTCCCTTTAAACCTATCATGTAGCGAGCCTCTACCCCGGATCCGGGAGCACCCCCCACCCCCCACCCCCCCACACTGATTAGCATCGCTAGCATAGCGTCACAATTAAATAGTAGCATCTAAATATCATTAAATCACAAGTCCAAGACACCTAATGAAAGATACAGATCTTGTGAATAAAGCCACCATTTCAGATTTTTAAAATGTTTTACAGGGAAGACACAATATGTAAATCTATTAGCTAAACACGTTAGCAAAAATCACCATTTTTCTTTGTCCACCATTTTCTCTCAACACCAGTAGCTATCACAATTCGGCTAAACTAAGATATTGATAACCACTAACCAAGAAAAAAACCTCATCAGATGACAGTCTGATAACATATTTATGGTATAGGATAGGTTTTGTTAGAAAAATGTGCATATTTCAGGTATAAATCATAGTTTGCCATTGCAGTCAGCATCACAAATCTCACCAAAGCTCCTAGAATTACTACAGACAGCAACGTGTATTACCAATTTACTCATCATAAAACATTTCTTAAAAATACACAGCACATAGCAATGGACAGACACAGATCTTGTGAATTCAGACAACATTTCAGATTTTCTAAGTGTTTTACGGCGAAAACACAATAAATCGTTATATTAGCATACCACATACGCAAACGTTACCCGAGCACTGATTCTAGCCAAAGAGAGCGATATCGTATCATCGCCAAAATATATTTATTTTTTCACTAACCATCTCAGAATTCTTCAGATGACACTCCTGTAACATCATATTACAACATACATATACAGTTTGTTCGAAAATGTGCATATTTAGCCATAAAAAAACTATGGTTATACAATAAAAATAGTAGCAAAACAAGCCTGGAAATGTCGGTCGCCATCTTTGAGTGATCTAGTTTAATCAATAGCTAATCATATACTTGACAAAAAAATACAGGGTTGACAGGAATCGAAAGACAAATTAGTTCTTAATGCAATCGCTGATTTACATTTTTTAAATTATCCTTACTTTTCAATACAGGTTGCGCCAAGCGAAGCTATACAAAACAAATTGGCGGCGTAAGCGTTTAACATTTTTCGACAGAAACACGATTTATCATCATAAATTGTTCTTACTGTGAGCTGTTCTTCCATCAGAATCTTGGGCAAAGAATCCTTTCTTGGGTCTAATCTTCTTTTGGTCGAAAGATGTCCACTTGTCCGTCGAAATGCCCACTAACGTACAACCGGGACCCCGAAATGTGCCCAGCGCGTCAAAGTGCACAACAAAGCAATGCCTCAAAATCGCACTGAAAGGATATAAATTGCTATACAACGGTTCAAATTAACTACCTTATGATGCTGTTAACACCTATAACGGGTAAAAACATGAACGGAGAAATATTACTGGCTAAACTAACGCTTGGAAGGAGGCGAGTCCGATGTCCTTCGCGCGCAAGGCGCAGGCAGCAAAGGGAGGCTACTTCCGCTATTTGGTGTCTTATAGAGAAACTGATTGCGCAATCGACACCATTCAAAGCGTCATCACGCACTGACATCCAGGGGGAGACGTAAGCAGTGTCTGTTTCTCCATAGCATTTACAGTGAGCTTTAAACTGACTCCAGATCAGTGGCCAAAATGTTTGAAATCTGACTCCCTATCATGAAAAGTGCTGTAGATTGAGTTCTGTTTCACTCAGAGACAAAATTCCAACGGCTATAGAAACTAGAGAGTGTTTTCTATCCAATAATAGTAATAATATGCATATTGTACGAGCAAGAATTGAGTAGGACGCCGTTTAATCTGTAGTGCAAATTATGCTAATGAGAAAACAGCACCCCCTATAGTCGCAAGAAGTTAACTAAGTCATTGGCCCGCCCCCGTGAGCACAGACATGATCTGACGTCATAGAACCTCCTTTTCTATTGTTACGAATAAAACCCCCTCCTGAGGAAATCCTCTTCAGGCCACAAAAACCTCAGAATAAGCTAAGGTTGTAATGGTTGTTGAATTCCTAACCATACCACGTGGAACATTGGCTACACGGCGGGAAATGGTTAAACTCTGAGACTATCGATCCCTACACAATAAGAGCAAATCTTAGATACTAATTACTAGTCTTCAGCTAGAAATGATGTAAACCTGGGATTGTGAATGCCGACAACCGCCAAAACATCTGTCAATGAGAACATTTCTGAATGGTACTCTGAAGTATCCATTCTAACCACGAAAGACTTCAGGGAAGCAGAGAGAGAGAGATGCTCCGAATGAGTGAGCATTCATGTGCAAAAGATATTAGCATTTCAATTAGTATAATTATCAACTGTGTAATGATTCCTTTTGTCTTCCCACCTGTTCTCAGTACACACCCACTTCCCTTTGTCCACCAAGCCGTCATATCGGCTTAGCCCACTAGGGAACCTCCCCTATAATTTCCTTGAAACCTTTTCTACTGTTTGTTTGTTTATGCATTTTTGTGATTATTTAGTTAGTAAATAAATGATTAAGACAATTGGTGTATGGATGATTCATAGTAAAGTCTGGGTTCGAGCAGATAACCAACAATTTACGACGTTCGGAATGAGACTAATGTGAGGTAAAGAATAATGCAATAATTAGAAGACTAATTGATCAGATATTAAAATATCTGAAGAGTTACATTAGGAAGATTATAATTTTGTAATCTGAATATTTTGCTTGGTGCCCCGAATTCCTAGTTAATTACATTTACATGATTAGTTTAATCAGCACACAGCCAAAACAATGCAGGAATGGCTTCGGGACAAGTCTCTGAATGTACTTGAGTGGCCACGCCAGAGCCCAGAGTTGAACCTGATGGAACATTTCTGGAGAGACAAATCAAATTTTCTTGGTTACATACACGTGTTTAGTAGATGTTATTGGGGGTAGTGAAATGCTTGTGTTTCTCGCTCCATCAGTGCAGTTATATCTAACAAGTAATATGTAACAATGTTACATCAATACATACAATACACACATATCTAAGTAAAGGAATGGAATTAAGAATATCTAAATATATGGACGAGCAATGTCAGAGCGGCATAAACTAATATACAGTAGAATAGGATATAATACAGTATATACATATGAGATGAGTAATGTAAAATATGTAAACATTATTGAAGTGACTAGTGTTCCAGGAGTTATGCTCCTTCAAAATAGGACATATGCTGAGCACTTGTTGGCTGCTTTTCCTTCACTCTGCGGTCCAACTCAACCCAAATCTTCTCAATTTGGTTGAGATTGGGTGACTGTGGAGACCAGGACATCTGATGCAGCACTCCATCACTCTCCTTCTTGGTCAAATAGCCCTTACACAGCCTGTAGGTGTGTTGGGTCATTGTCCTGTTGAAATAAAAATCAAAGTCCCAATAAGCCCAAACCAGATGGGATGGCGTATCGCCGCAGAATGCTGTAGTAGCCATGCTGGTTAAGTGTGCCTTGAATTCGAAATAAATCACAAACAGTGTCACCAGCAAAGCACCCCCACACCATAACACCTCCTCCTCTGTGCTTTACGGTCGGAAATACACGTGGAGGTCATCTGTTCACAGACACCGCGTGTCACAAAGACACGACGGTTGGAACTAAAAATCTCCAATTTGGACTCCAGACCATTGCTCATGTTTCTTGGCCAAAACAAGTCTCTTCTTCTTATTGGTGTCCTTTAGTAGTGCTAGTGCAGCAATTTGTGCATTAAGGCCTGATTCACACAGTCTCCTCTGAACAGTTGATGTTGAGATGTGTCTGTTACTTGAACTCTGTGAGGCATTTATTTGGGCTACAATTTCTGAGGCTGGTATCTCTAATGAACTTCTTATCAATAGAGGGGCGCTATTTTCACTTTGGAAAAAATTGTGCCCAATTTGAACGGCCTCGTACTCTATTCTAGATCATACAATATGCATATTCTTATTACTATTGGATAGAAAACACTCTCAAGTTTCTAAAACTGTTTGAATTATATCTGTGAGCAAAACAGAACTCATTTTGCAGCAAACTTCCAGACAGGAAGTGAAAAATCTGAAAACGAGGCTCTGTTTCAGGGCCTGCCTATTCAATTGCTTAATATTTATCGATATGCATGCACTTCATATGCCTTCCACTAGATGTCAACAGGTAGTGGAAGGTGGAATGGGGTGTCTAGCTTGATCTGAGGTCGAACAAGGGCTTTTGGAGTGGCAGGTCAGGAATTTCCTTTCTCTACCTTGGCGCGCGAAGCACCTCCATATTGTCTTCTGATAAGCGTTCGGTATACACGGCTAATATCTCCGGCTCTGATTTTATTTGATACATGTGATAATAACATCGTAAAGTAGGTTTTTTCAACCGAGTTTTATCAGATTATTCAACGTTTATTGGGACTTTTGGAGTTTTCCGTTCTTTTTTTTTTTTTTTTTTTTTTAGGGGAGGATCAGCTTAGTATTGCGGAAAGAATGTTGCTTCCAATGTAATTGTCTGCATCATTTCCATTCCCCCATATTTTTTGGGGTAAATATATATATCCATACACGTATGCATACATATACACATATATACATACACAGACCTATATAGACATACATACTTTTTTAAAGAATATGCCTTTATTATTATTCCCCGCGACCCTACCACCAATCCCCCAATTGGAGTAAACTTATAAACACTTCTGCTTTTACCTTCAATTTCTACATCTTATACCTATCTTACAGACACAGTCCACTTTACAATAGTTCTCTCTTATTTGTTCTTAGTCCTTCCTCTATTTCTATTGTCCATCCAATTTTATTTCCACTTGTAACTGTGCTATTTCACAAAAGCTCCGCACCTATACACATTTCACAGATCCCGTATGCCCTATATTGTTTATCTTGTTATTAGTCCCACCCTTCAGCTCCACCCAACCCCTCCCATCTATCTTCCAACATCATCCATTTCGGATTTCTATTTGCCATACATTTCTCAACTGTGCTGTGATGCTTCACAAAAGACCTGAACCTTCCTATTCTCATAGCTTCTACAGATTGTAAATTAAAAATAAACATCTTTGCCAAAATAATTATTATATTATTGATTGATTGACTATGGCTTTTCAAATCCCCCAGTATTGCTATCTGTAGCGTTAGTTTTAGGCAAATGTTGCAATTCTTCAGCCATTCCTGGACCTGTGACCAAAAACGAGCTACATATGGACAATACCAAAATAAATGATCTAATGACTCTGCCTCCTCACAACAGAATCTGCAGAGCTGGGAAGATTGTATACCCCATATATATAACATTCTATTAGTTGCAAGAATTTTGTACAGTAATTTATATTGAAAAATTCGAAGTTTTGAATCCGGCGTTGTTTTGCGTATCAATTCATAAACCATGTGCCATGGAATGGGTACATCGAAAATCTCTTCCCAACTATTTTGCAATTTGTATGGCACAGCTGTTAGTTTTTTGGTCCTTAAATGAAATTGGTATATGTTTTTATTTATCACACTTTTCTTTAACCATTTTTGTTCTTTAATACAGGGCCGACATACAAGTTCCTTACTTTTTTCCCCTTCTACTTGCCTCTTCCATTTTTGTGGTAATGCTGCAATTAATTGGTTGTAATTTTGGGTAGAGCAGACTTTTCCATATGTCTGTGTTAGCTGCATGTGTGACATAACTCCACCAGTCCTATTTATGATATCATTCACAAAAATTATACCTTTTTTAAACATTTCTTCGATAAATACAGTTTTTTTATCAATTATTATATTTGAATTTAACCACAATATTTGTTGTACTATTTGTTCCGTCCTTTCAGGTGGATTAAACTGAAATTGCAACCAACTTTCTAAGGCTTGTTTAAAGAATAAGGATATTTTGGAGATCATTTCCTTTTCAAACAACCGAAAATGAGCAGGTGTAATCTGAATAAAGGGAAAAAGGCCCTTCTTGAACATAGGATGAGACATTCGTACCAGTTTACTAGAGAACCAGTTTGGATTTAAGTATAACTTTTGTATGACCGATGCCTTTAGTGAGAGGTCTAATGCTTTAATATTTAATAATTTCTGCCCTCCGAATTCATATTCGTTATATAAATAGGCCCTTTTAATTTTATCTGGCTTGCCGTTCCAAATAAAATTGAATATTTTTTGTTCATATAATTTAAAAAACAGGTCACTAGGTGTAGGCAAAACCATAAGCAAATAGGTAAACTGTGATATGACTAAAGAGTTAATTAGGGTGATTTTTCCACAAATAGACAGGTATTTTCCTTTCCATGGTAGCAAGATCTTATCTATTTTTGCTAACTTTCTATAAAAATTTATTGGAGTGAGATCATTTCTTTCTTTTGGGATTTTTATACCGAGTATGTCCACATCTCCGTCAGACCATTTAATTGGTAAACTACATGGCAATATAAAATGTGTATTTTTTAGTGATCCAATACGTAATATGGTACATTTATCATAATTTGGTTTTAATCCAGAGAGGATAGCAAAGGTATCTAGATCCTCTATGAGGCCCTGGAGAGACTCTAGTTGTGGTTTTAAAAGAAAACATGAATCATCAGCGTACAATGACACCTTAGTTTTTAAGCCATGGATTTCTAATCCTTTAATATTCATGTTTGATCTAATTTTAACAGCTAACATTTCGATGGCAATAATAAATAGATATGCCGATAGTGGACAACCTTGTTTTACTCCTCTAGATAGTTTAAAACTTTCTGAGATGTAGCCATTATTTACTATTTTACACCTAGGGTTACTATACATAATTTTAACCCATTTTATAAGAGATTCCCCAAAATTGAAATATTCTAGGCATTTATATATAAACTCCAGTCGTACTTTATCAAAAGCCTTTTCAAAATCAGCTATGAAAACCAGGCCTGGTGTCCCCGATATCTCATAGTGTTCTATTGTTTCCAGTACTTGCCTTATATTATCTCCAATGTATCGTCCATGTAAAAAACCTGTCTGATTAGGATGAATAATATCTGACAAAACTTTTTTTATTCTATGCGCCAAGCATTTTGCTAGGATTTTTGCATCACAACACTGAAGTGTAAGAGGTCTCCAATTTTTTAATTGGACTGGATCTTTATATATACCACTTGGGTCCTGTTTCAGTAATAACGATATCAGACCTTCTTGTTGTGTGTCTGATAATCTACCATTTATATAGGAGTGGTTAAAACAAGTTAATAATGGTCCTTTGAGTATATCAAAAAACGTTTTGTATACTTCCACTGGTATGCCATCCAGCCCTGGAGTTTTCCCATCTTTAAAGGCCCCAATTGCAACAAGCAGTTCCTCCTCTGTAATTTGGCCTTCACATGAGTCTTTCTGTTCAGATGTTAATTTTACATTATTAATAGGAAAAAAATCCATACAATTAGTTTCAGTTAGTGGAGATGGAGGAGCCTGAAACGAAAACATATTCTTAAAGTACTTTACTTCCTCTTTCAAAATATCATTTGGTGAATCATGCGTGACTCCATCATTTGTCACAAGTTTTAATACATTTTTTTTGGTAGCATTTCTATATTGAAGATTGAAAAAGAATTTGGTGCATTTCTCCCCATATTCCATCCAGTTCGCTTTATTTTTATAATATATTACACTGGATCTTTCTTGAATAAGTTCCTCCATTTCTTTTTGTTTTTCCTCTAAATTATTCTGTGCCTCTATGGTACCGTTTTTATTGCTATCTAACTGTACTGTTAGTCCTTCAATTTCCTTTGTTAATATGGACTCTTTTGATCTAAATTGCTTTTGTTTTATAGATGAGTACTGAATTGCATGGCCTCTAAAGGCACACTTAAAAGTGTCCCATACAATAAGGGGATCTGCTGTACCTATGTTATGTCTGAAAAAGTCAGTTATAAAATCTTCTGTCCTAGTTCTAAACAATTTATCATCTAGTAGACTTTGATTAAATTTCCAATATCCTCGCCCACGTGGAAATTCTGTAAGAGAAATATATATGCCAATTATGTGATGATCCGACCGCATTCTATCCCCTATCAACACTTTTTTAACTTTTGGTGCCAGAGAGAATGGAATAAGAAAGTAGTCAAGACGACTAGCTTGATTCAGCCTCCGCCATGTATATCTCACTAAATCAGGGTATTTAAGTCTCCATATATCCACTAATTCCAATATATCCATGATATTCATGATTTCCTTAAGTGCCTGAGGGTGATAATTTGTAGTGTGATTTCCTTTCCGGTCTATAGAGCTATTTAAGACCGTATTAAAATCTCCCATTATAATAATAGAGTCTAGTGTTGCTTGTAGAGTTGATAAGTTCTTATATATATTTTCAAAGAAGCTTGGATCATCATTATTCGGACCGTATAGGTTAACAAGCCATATTTGTTTATTGTCCAATAACATATTTAAAATAATCCATCTACCTTGAGGATCTGTTTGGACAATTTGCACATTTGGATCAAAATTATTGTTAATTAAGATCATCACCCCTTTTGAATTTCTTTGCCCATGGGAGAAATATATTTTGCCCACCCAGTTCTTTTTCCACAAAACTTCATCTAAAACTGTTGAATGGGTTTCCTGTAAACAATAAATATTATAATCCTTCTCTTTTAGCCAGGTAAATACTGATCGTCTTTTCTTATTATCTGCTAAGCCATTACAATTGTAACTGGCTATACTTATTTCACCACTTACCATGAGACACACCTTTCATTCTTTTAATCAGAATATATTTTTGTAAACGTACTATTAAAAAGTAACATAATGATTGAGTGTCTATATAGTTGTACCATGATATTTGCATTTCTACTAAGTAAACCTCCAATTGGTCCCTACTATTCCACCCGCTAAAAGGCCTCATCTCGAGATGGCTTGTCATCCCAATGCCCGGCAGACCACCCTCGACCCCCTGTATCCCATAGCCCTGAACCGACTGGGATCCATTCTTTGAAAAGAGCATACAGTTCCATTTACCGAATTGAAGTAAATCAATTGCCATATGCATTTCCATTGCCGTCACCTCGATTTGTATTATATATAGCTGTGGATCATCCTCTATTGTACCTTACATCTTTTACTTCTTCTTTCGCAACAGTTGTGGGATACACACATACACACTCAGCCCTTACCCCCACACAACCATAAGCTCACTTTCTCAATAGTTGCACCATCCCAGAGCTCAACTCAAGATGGGTCATGATTTCCAAATGCCATTGCAGTTGCAGCTGCATGAGAAGGCCTGCAAGACCGCGCAAAAAAATAAGCAAAAATTGAAATTTATTTACCATTGTCATATCCTAGATAATGGCCGTCAAATGTACACCCTATTCCTGAAAGAAACACCCACAATACGGCCACCAGTCATGACCATGTCCCCACGCATCTCCATGCAGTCCGACCTTGATTCTGTGCCACCAGGGCCACAATAATATACCCCCTCTCTGAATGTCCGAGTGTGACCCCCTCCCCATGGGTTACTGCAGCTAGTGTTGCCAGCACTGCCACTGCCTGGGTGGGGGTACCCCACCGGAATCCCCACCGGCTAGGTACAAGGTCGTCAAGGTTCTCATTAGCAGCTTTGAGAAATTCCTTGTATATTTTCCTCTCCCTTCAGGGGGCTTTGGCTTTGCAGGACCAACCCTGCCAAGCAGGCTCAGAATCTTGAGGGGGCAGTGCTGCTCTTGGTCTCTGACCTCATTTTAGCTGCATATAGACCGCTTACAGCGAGCACATAAAACAGTTAGGGACTTCTCCTTAATATCTGGGCCATTCAGGTGGGTGTCTAGGGTATAGGGCCATAGACAGTACCATTAAAATAGGATAATAATTAGATATAATTTATTAAGATAAAAAAAAATGTAGTTTTCCATGATAGGACAATAAATAAATAAGACGTATAATTCATTATAAAAGTATATCCATCATCTGAACAACATTGAACGCCCTCTCATACCCGGCTCACAGCAATACATTGGCTCTGGGATATGCAACCATTTCATTACTCACTCACTCAACTTTCCAAACATAACAAATAAGATAAAAAATAAAATAAACACAAACCATACCATCCACACATACTGTGCCTTCTGTTTACTTAGTTTTTATCTTCACTGTGTAAAAATAGTGCTTGTGTGTTCAATTAGTTATATGTGAAGATTTATAAAAAAGCTATATTTTTTGTTGTATTGTTACAATCAGTAACTGGGCTTGAATTGTGTTTATTTTCCTCGTCTATGAGAATTTTGTAAATTTTAAAATAACCATGGAGTAGTCTTTGTGTCTCTGAACAACTGGTTATCAATATATAGTTTATCAACGACGAGAGCTACTCGTTTCGCTTTTAATCTGTTTTCTTTGAAAATTGGATACAGAACTTTGCGCCGTTCTGCAATTTCTTTCGGAAACTGATCATTCATGCCAATTTTGGTCCCAGCAAGTCTTTTACCTAGGCTTTTAACCATTATTTTATCTTTAAATGAAGCAAATTTTGCAACGATTGGGCGTTCGTACCTCTGCCCTCTCTGTCCGAAGCGGTGAACACGTTCAAGTTGGATTTTGTCGACAACTTCGCATGGAATCTGAAGCGCTGTACGGAGGAACTCTCTAACTATAGATTCAGGAACTTCTCCTTCTTTTTCTTGGATACCTGTAAGTACCAAATTCTCTCTCATGGATCTAGTTTGAATCTCCAGTAAGGCTTCTTTCAGAACGATGTTCTCTTTTTTAATTCCATTCATTTCGGTTTGAATCTTATTGACTGTCCCTTTTAGCGCGTGTGTTTCCTTCTCCAATGTCGCAGCTTTTTCATCACTCATCTCTAGGCTTGCCTTTAACTCTTTTATATCCTTACTAAGTAATTCAAGTAAACCCAGTTTGTCATTTATTGATTTTAACAGATCAGTTTCGACCTTTACCATTCCCGGTGGTGAGAATATTAAATCGTCAGTATCTGTCGAAGAATCTCGCTTGCGTTTTGTAAACGGTTCCCCTGTCTTATTCTCCGTCATGTTTGGTTGTTGTCTGTGTTCGTAATATTTGTCGATAAATGTCTCTAGTCTTAGGATTTGTTTTGTGTTATTATCCAGATTGAAGGTTTATCACTCACCAGATTATGTAGTGCTAATATTTTAGTCTATTTAGCAGATATTTCGAATATTATGTTTTATCTTGAGGTGCTCTACATAACTTCGTTCAGTCCGCCATTACCTTTAATTTACCTTTACGTCCGCCGTCTACGTCCTACGTCCTACGTCTACCTCCTACCTCTAGTTAGATGTTGACACATGAGCCAGACATCGTAAAGTAGGTTTTTTCAACCGAGTTTTATCAGATTATTCAACGTTTATTGGGACTTTTGGAGTTTTCCGTTCTTTGCGTCGAGAGAAATTGGGAACGTCATCAACATTGGCTAGCATTGTGGCGCGAATTCGACAGGAGAAAAGGACATTCTAAAACCAAACAACGATTTATTCTGGACCTAGGAATCCTTGTACAAGATTCTGATGGAAGCTCACCAAAAGTAAGAACAATTTATGATGTTATTTCGTATTTCTGTGGAAAATGTTATTTCTATTCTCCGCCGTTTTGGCGGGCGCTGTCTCGCAATAAAGCTGTTTGTTATGGTAAAGTTATTTTAAAAAATCTAACACGGCGGTTGCATTAAGAACCAGTGTATCTTTCATTTGCCATACAACAAGTATTTTTATGTAAAGTTTAAGTTTCTTTAGTCAGATTAGGTGAGTGTCCAAAATAGCTCCGGACATTCTGGTGAATCGATGCTACATATTCACAATGTATAACCACAGTTTGCAGCTCTAAATATGCACATTTTCGAACAAACATAAGTGTATTGTATAACCTGATGTTATAAGACTGTCATCTGATGAAGTTGGTCAAGGTTAGTGATTAATTGTATATCTTTTGCTGGTTTTTGCGAATGCTATCTATGCGGTGAATAAATGCGGTTGTGTGTTTGGCTATTGTGGTAAGCTAATATAATGCTATATTGTGTTTTCAATGTAAAACACTTAAAAATCGGAAATATTGGCTGGATTCACAAGATGTTTATCTTTCATTTGCTGTACACCATGCATTTTTCATAAATGTTTTATGATGAGTATTTATGTATTTCACGTTGCTCTCTGTAATTATTCTGGCTGCTTTGGTGATATTTTTGATGGTAGCTGCAATGTAAAACTATGATTTAGACCTCAAATATGCACATTTTCGAACAAAACATAAATGTATTGTATAACATGTTATAAGACTGTCATCTGATGAAATTGTTTCTTGGTTAGTGACTAATTATATCTCTATTTGGTCGGTTTTGTGATAGCTACCTATGCGGTAGAAACATGGTGGAAATATGCGGTTGAGTCTTTGGCTATTGTGGTTAGCTAATAGAAATACATATTGTGTTTTCGCTGTAAAACATTTAAAAAATCGGAAATGATGGCTGGATTCACAAGATGTTTATCTTTCATTTGCTGTATTGGACTTGTGATTTCATGATATTTATATGCTATTATTTACTTGTGGCACTATGCTAGGCTATGCTAGTCAGCTTTTACCGATGAGGATGCTCCCGGATCCGGGATGGGTGTTAAGTAAGGTTAATATTATTCCAACAAGGAACACAGACTGAGACCAAGTTCTCTTTTACAGCTGGGCCCTGCATATACATGTTTACACATACAGTACAATGATTAAGAAACTACACAAGACGAACAAAACGATCACAGATAACACAAAAAAATACTGCAACATAGGTTATTCCCCTAACAGCACAATAACTTGCATTACCCGAAACAGTTACAAGCAATACAAAAAGAAATCCTCCAATAAATATTTAAAATGGGCAACAGGGGGACAAGAGTCTCAAGTTTAAGTTTAGTCTGCAGGCTATTCCATAAGCAAGGAGCATAACAGGAAAAGGCAGCCATACCCAACTCTGTGGAAATCGCATGGGCCTCAAGTGTAATCCATGTTGAGACCTGGTTTTAGGAATTCTAATTCTAATATTGATGAGGGATGATAAATAAGAAGGTAGCTTATTCAGAAGTGCTTTATAGACAAACACGAGAGCATGTTGTTCTCATCTCACGGACAGTGAAGTCCAACCCACATTTTGATATAAAACACAGTGGTGAGTTATGTAGCTAGTGCACCTAAGTGCGCAATGATAAGTAGCATCCATCGATTTAAGTGTTGATGCCGTAGCATGCATGTAAATAATATCCCCATAATCTAACAGACATAAAAGTAGCTTGCTCAATTTGTCTTCTATTTGTAGAGGAAAAACAAGTCCTATTTCTATAGAGGAAGCCTAGCTTGATTTTTAGTTGTTTACAAAGTTTGTCAATATGCATTTTAAAAGACAGTTTATCTTCCAACCATATCCCTAAGTATTTATATGCAGAGACCTGATTAATTCGAGAACCATCTTAGCTCGTAAGTGCAAGTGTATTTTCAACCAACTTTTTGAACCTGTTAAAAATCATAAAATGGGTTTTCTTTGCATTTAAAACAAGTTTCAGCTGTATAAAAGACTCTTGTAAAACTTAAAAGCTGTCTCCAATAGTGATAATGCTTGGTCAATTATCCTCTGCAACGGAGGTAACTCCGTAACTCAGGGGGGGGCTGAGCACGCACCCTTTTGGGCCCCAGTGTTGAGGGTCAGCGAAGTGGAGGTGTTGTTTCCTACCTTCACCACCTGGGGGCGGCCCGTCAGGAAGTCTAGGACCCAGTTGCACAGGGCGTGGTCCATACCCAGGGCCTCAAGCTTAATGATGAGCTTGGAGGGTACTTTGGGGTTGAATGCTGAGCTATAGTCAATAAACAGTATTCTTACATAGGTACTCCTCTTGTACAGATGGGATAGGGCAGTGTGCAGTCCGATGGCGATTGCATCGTCTGTGGATCTATTGGGGTGGTAAGAAAATTGAAGTGGGTCTAGGGTATCAGGTAGGGTGGAGGTGATGTGATCCTTGACTAGTCTCTCGAAGCACTTCATGATGACCGAAGTGAGTGCCACAGGGCGAAAGTCATTTAGTTCAGTTACTTTTGCTTTCTTGGGGACAGGAACAATGGTAGCCATCTTGAAGCATGTGTGGACAGCAGACTGGTACAGGGAAATATTTAATATGTCCGTAAACACTCCAGCCTGCTGGTCTGCGCATGCTCTGAGGACGCGGCTGGGATGCCATCTGGGACGAAAAACCTGAAAATAGTGTGCAGCGACGCACCCCATCCAACCTGAAAGAGCTTGAGAGGATCTGCAGAGAAGAATGGGAGAAACTCCCCAAAAGTGTGCCAATCTTGTAGCGTCATACCCAAGAAGACTCGAGGCTGTAATCAGTGCCAAAGGGGATTCAACAAAGTACTGAGTAAAGGGTCTGAATACATTTACATTTACATTTAAGTCATTTAGCAGACGCTCTGTAAATGTGATATTTCCCTTTTCTTTTTATTATAAAAATATATATATTTTTTTAATTTTGCTTTGTCATTATGGGGTATTGTGTGTGGATTGATGAGGGGGAAAAAATATTTTATCCATTTCAGAATAAGGCTGTAACGTAACAAAATGTAGAAAAGGTCAAGGGGTCTGAATTATTTCCGAAAGCACTGTGTGTATATATATATACAGTGGGGAGAACAAGTATTTGATACACTGCCGATTTTGCAGGTTTTCATACTTACAAAGCATGTAGAGGTCTGTAATTTTTTATCATAGGTACACTTCAACTGTGAGAGACGGAATCTAAAACAAAAATCCAGAAAATCACATTGTATGATTTTTAAGTAATTCATTTGCATTTTATTGCATGACATAAGTATTTGATACATCAGAAAAGCAGAACTTAATATTTGGTACAGAAACAAATACTTGTTCTCCCCACTGTATATACATACAGTTGAAGTCGGAAGATTACATACACCTTAGACAAATACATTTAAACTCAGTTTTTCACAATTCCTGACATTTAAGCCTAGTAAAAATTCCCTGTCTTAGGTCAGTTAGGATCACCACTATATTTTAAGAATGTGAAATGTCAGAATAATGGTAGAGAGAATGACTGATTTCAGCTTTAATTTATTTCATTCCATTCCCAGTGGGTCAGAAGTTTACATACACTCAATTAGTATTTGGTAGCATTGCCTTTCAATTCTTTAACTTGGGTCAAACGTTTCAGGTAGCCTTCCACAAGCTTCCCACAACAAGTTGGGTGAATTTTGGCCCATTCCTCCTGACAGAGCTGGTGTAACTGAGTCAGGTTTGTAGGCCTCCTCGCACACGTTTTTTCAGTTCTGCCAAAAAATTATATGATTGAGGTCAGGGCTTTGTGATGGCCACTTTAATACCTTGACTTTGTTGTCCTTAAGCCATTTTGCCACAACTTTGGAAGTATGCTTGGGGTCATTGTCCATTTGGAAGACCCATTTGCGACTAAGCTTTAATTTCCTGACTGATGTCTTGAGATGTTGCTTCAATATATCCACATCATTTTCCACCCTCATGATTTCATCTATTTTGTGAAGTGCACCAGTCCCTCCTACAGCAAAGCACACCCACAACATGATGTTGCCACCCCCGTGATTCACGGTTGGGATGGTGTTCTTCGGCTTGCAAGCCTCCCCTTTTTTCCTCCAAACATAGCAATGGTCATTATGGCCAAACAGTTCTATATTTGTTTCATCAGACCAGAGGACTTTTCTCCAAAAAGTATGATCTTTCTCCCCAAGTGCAGTTGTAAACCGTAGTCTGGCTTTTCTATGGCGGTTTTGGAGGAGTGGTTTCTTCCTTGCTGAACAGCCTGTCAGGTTATGTCGATATAGGACTCGTTTTACTGTGAATATAGATACTTTTGTACCTGTTTCCTCCAGCATCTTCACAAGGTCCTTTGCTGTTGTTATGGGATTGATTTGCACTTTTCGCACCAAAGTACGTCTGTAGGAGACAGAATGCGTCTCCTTCCTGAGCGGTATGACGATTGTGTGGTCCCATGGTGTTTACACTTATGTACTATTGTTTGTACAGATTAATGTGGTAATGTAAGGGGTCTACACTTTTTTTTCCGTGGTCTTGGCTGATTTCTTTTGATTTTCCCATGATGTCAAGCAAAGAGGCACTGAGTTTGAAGGTAGGCCTTGAAAAACATCCACAGGTACACCTCCAATTGAATCAAATGATGTCAATTAGCCTGTCAGAAGCTTCTAAAGCCATGACATCATTTTCTGGAATTTTCCAAGCTGTTTAAAGGCACAATCAACTTAGTGTATGTAAACTTGTGACCTACTGGAATTGTGATACAGTGAATTATACGTGAAATAATCTGTCTGTAAACAATTGTTTTGTTAACAAGAAATGTGTGGAGTGGTTGAAAAACTAGTTTTAATGACTACAACCTAAGTGCATGTAAACTTCCGACTTCAACTGAATTGTCACGCCCTGACCGTAGAGAGCTTTTTATGTCTCTATTTTGGTTTGGTCAGGGTGTGATTTGGGTGGGCATTCTATGTTCATTTTCTATGTTTTGTATTTCTTTGTGTTTTGTGGGTAGTTATTTTCTGTTTAGTGTTGCTGCACCTTACAGGACTGTTTCGGTTTCATGTATTCTCTTGTTATTTTGTTTTGTGTTCAGTGTAAATAAAAAAACATGAACACTTACCACGCTGCGCTTTGGTCCGACTACTCTTCTACAGCTGACGAAAACCGTTACACACACACATATAAATATATATTAATGTATGTGTTTGTGTGTATATGTATGTCTGTATGTATAAAAACATAGATAATAAACACTGAGTAGCAGCAGCTTAAAAAATGTCAATGCAAATAGTCTGGGTAACTATTTGATGAACTGTTTGGCTGTCTTATGGCTTGGAGGAAGAAGCTGTTAAGTAGTCTTTTGGACCTATACTTGGCACTGCGGTACCACACTAACAAAATAACATGTCTCTTCTCTACCCCCCTCTCTCTTCTGACTGCCCTCTCTCTCCTATTCATGTTTGACCCATCACCCTCACAGCCCCCTACAGCGTGAGAAACCTGAGCGAGTCCTCTCTCACCCAGTATGAGCTGGATAGTAAGTCCTCACAGGCCTGCCTGCGTCTCACACACTCTGTCTCACACACTCTGTCTCACACAGTCTGTCTCACACACTGTCTCACACAGTCTGTCTCACTGCTGATGAAACACAGTCTGTCTCACTGCTGATGAAACAGTCTGTCTCACTGCTGATGAAACAGTCTGTCTCACTGCTGATGAAACAGTCTGTCTCACTGCTGATGAAACACAGGCTGTCTCACTGCTGATGAAACACAGGCTGTCTCACTGCTAATGAAACACGGTCTTTCTCACTGCTGATGAAACACGGTCTTTCTCACTGCTGATGAAACACAGGCTGTCTCACTGCTGATGAAAGACAGTCTGTCTCACTGCTGATGAAACACATACTGAACAGCACAGTGCCCTAGTGCTGGTAGACACACTCATACACATTCACACCACACCACACACAATTTCGTCATAAAGCAGAAATAAGTTACTCAGTGTGTTATCTGTAGCCATGTATATGATACAGTCAGCTGCCTTGAGTTGGAGTCATGAGGAAATGTATATGATACAGTCAGCTGCCTTGAGTTGGAGTCATGAGGAAATGTATATGATACAGTCAGCTGCCTTGAGTTGGAGTCATGAGGAAATGTATATGATACAGTCAGCTGCCTTGAGTTGGAGTCATGAGGAAATGTATATGATACAGTCAGCTGCCTTGAGTTGGAGTCATGAGGAAATGTATATGATACAGTCAGCTGCCTTGAGTTGGAGTCATGAGGAAATGTATATGATACAGTCAGCTGCCTTGAGTTGGAGTCATGAGGAAATGGAGAGTGAAACTAAGTCCAATGGAGTCGGTGCCACATGCTTTGTTTGTCTGTTCTGACAGTGTGCTCAAACAGACCACTACGTGAGCCCTGATTTAAAGACGCTCTGTCTATGTGGTTGGATTGTATTTTCAATAGGAATAGCTGGTAGATTTGCTTGTCCATTCCAAGTTTCATGAGCTCATGAACTTGTATTTGTTTTGTTAAGCAGCACAAAACCAGACGGTCACATATTTCAGGGTATTGCTTTCCAGTACGCAATAACAACTCAATTACATCCTTGGATAGACTCTAACTGCTGCATACGACATGTATTTGAACAAAATCAACAAATGTTTTTTCTGGCATGTATTGGTCGCCCCCACAAAATAGTTTTCTAACCTCAAGGGTCCTTTCTGGTTAAATAAAAGTGAAATGAAATATTGTGCTGGGTTGTTGGTTAATGTCAGTGTTGTTCCTTGTTCCCCAGACCTGAGCAAACACAAGCGCTATGAGATCAGGATGAGTGTGTATAACGCTGTGGGGGAGGGACCAACCAGCACACCACAGGAAGTGTTTGTAGGAGAGGCAGGTAAGTCGCAGAGTGAGGGAGTGAGGTTACACACACACACACACACACACACACACACACACACACACACACACACACACACACACACACACACACACACACACACACACACACACACACACACACACACACACACACACACACACACACACACACACACAATCTCTCTCTCTCTTTCTCTCTGCTTTTCTTGTCATTTCAATCATCACCTAAAAACAAACAACGGAGGACCTGAACAGTAGAACTATAGAGTATCTGACCTCCCTGAACAGTAGAACTATAGACTATCTGACCTCCCTGAACAGTAGAACTATAGACTATCTGACCTCCTTGAACAGTAGAACTATAGACTATCTGACCTCCCTGAACAGTAGAACTATAGACTATCTGACCTCTCTGAACAGTAGAACTATAGACTATCTGACCTCCCTGAACAGTAGAACTATAGACTATCTGACCTCCCTGAACAGTAGAACTATAGACTATCTGACCTCTCTGAACAGTAGAACTATAGACTATCTGACCTCCCTGAACAGTAGAACTATAGACTATCTGTCCTCCCTGAAGGCAGGGGGATTATTCTGCTTGTCAAGCTGATTTTGGCAAACATCTATTGAATATGTACCATTAAGTTCATTCAGGTTTCAGGATGCATTCACTTTTCTTAACTCCCCATGTCTTTGACTGTGAAAGCCTGGGAGTGTACAGTGAGGATGGTTTTCCCTGTTCTCAGCCAAACAGCTACCAGTCCACACACAGGCAGATAGACAATAGTGTTGAAGTGCTTCCAGGAACAGTGAGGCAAAAAAAACACTGAAAAGGGTTTCACTGAAATCTATTCTGTTTTTAATGTTGTTTCTTGCTTGATTTTTCATCTTTATTTTTTCACAGTACCCACCGCCCCACCTCAGAACGTGGTCATCCAATCAGCAACGGCCACCCAGCTGGACGTGACGTGGGAGCCTCCTCCATTGGACACTCAGAACGGAGACATCCAGGGATACAAGGTGAAGAGGAGGGTTTCACAAGGATGGAGTTACCATAGAATTCTTATCATTTAAATAATTCCAATCGAAGTCATTCAAATGTAATGGCAGTTACACATGTTTGCTTCTCTTTAATCCCAGTGGGATTTAAAGGCCATCTTTGCTGTGGGATAAGATGTGTATGTTCTCCATATCTCCTCCTTCTCCCTCCAGGTGTACTTCTGGGAGATCCAGCGCAAGAATGAGACGGAGAGACTGCGCACCCTGTTCTTGCCAGAGGGAGGGGTCAAGCTGAAGAACCTGACTGGATACACCACCTACATGATCAGTGTGGCCCTCTTCAACGCAGCAGGGGACGGGCCCCGAAGCCCCCCAACCAGGGGCCGTACACAACAGGCTGGTAAGGGAGGCACACAGACACACACACACACACACACACACACACACACACACACACACACACACACACACACACACACACACACACACACACACACACACACACACACACACACACACACAGGAGCTGTCTATCTTAAAATGAAAAGAAAGCAATTCTATTGACTCAAATTCCTCCTCCAACTCCCACAAACCATCCAGGGGTTTCTATATGTGAGCTTTTATACAATGCACCTAATTGTTGCTGTCAGCATGCCAAGCCAGGAATGTTAGAAACCACACAGCATAAACATCAGTTCCCTTTCTATTACCTCTTTCAGTCTCTTGACTCATCCGCTGGTTCCCTGGGCAGTCTTGTTTGATATAAGATGGTATGAAAATGTTTAGAGGCTAAAAGTCATTTTTTTCTCCAAGCTCCTTCCTGTGGTTTCTTGGAAATGCTTTGTCTCTGGCTCAGTGTTCTAAATAGCAACAGAAGACAGTCGCCAGATAGTTTTCCCCTCCAATGGTCTTCCTCCCTCCCTTCTGAACAGTCACTGTAGAAATGTGTGTTTCATCCAATCCCCTCGTAAAAAGGAAAATGTTTGCAGTTTTCTGTGTTTGATATCTCAAGAGGGAGTGGAGGGGTGTAAGGGGATGGTAGATACAGAGGGCACTAGCCTTTTTGGTGGAAAAGACGGAAGCAGGTGACAAGCGTGTTGAGGAGAAGAGATGCACAGGACTGGTAGCAGGAGGCTCATCACACAATGAGAGCTGTGTTAGCTGTACTGTGTTAGTGTCACAAGCTCGTCTATGGCACTGTAGCCTATAGGCACTGGAACCTGATGATATGATGGCTGTCATGGGAATAGAAAATGACTAAAAACAAACAACATATCCTAAATAGTTTTTGCAATGTCTTTCCAATCTTCAAAATAGAAATCATAACTCAAATTGTCCTGTGTTCTGAGGCCATCATAAAAAGGCTGTCAAAGTACCCAATCCAAGATGTAGCACTACTGTCTATGGCCCCTAACCCTTAACATTTGACCCCTAACCTCTGACCTGTGTGTCCTTTGAACTCCAGCCCCCAGCGCTCCCAGCTTCATCCACTTCAGTGAGCTGACCACCACGTCGGTCAACGTGTCCTGGGGCGAGCCTACCTACCCCAACGGCATCCTGGAGGGCTACCGGCTGGTCTACGAGCCCTGCACCCCTGTTGACGGTAAGACACCCACCTCGTCATGTCCCACATCTCACATCTGACAATTCACAATGAATGCACATTTCTGAATATGCATCCCAAATGACACCCCATTTCCTATGTAGTGCACTATTTTTGACCTATATAGGGAGTAGATTGTCATTTGGGACACGAGCTCAATCTCACTGTTTGTGGCTAAACATCAACGATCCAAATAACTTAATAACTACATTGAAAACTACATTTTTTCATTACTGAATGAGTGGTGGCCTTCATTTCGTTTGTTGACACCAAATGACATGCTGAATCATTTGATAATGTTACTATGTTAACCCTTTTCAATAATTTCCCATGTATGTCCCAACAACTGTTGGACTGTGCCTATGTCAGTGTGTGTGTGTGTTTCATGTTGTTCCAATCCATTCCCTGGGTATTAGCCCCATTTTAAATGTGGTGTGTTTGTCTAGAATCTTCCGTGGCCTGTGCCGACTGTCTTCACTCCCCCTCCCCCCCAGGCGTCAGTAAGATAGTGACGGTGGACGTCAAAGGGGCCCCGTTCTGGATGAAGATCAAGGACCTGGCTGATGGGGTGACCTACAACTTCCGGATCCGGGCCAAGACGTTCACATACGGGCCTGAGGTGGAGGCTAACATCACCATGGGGCCTGGGGAAGGTTTGTCTATCTTTGGCTGTCTTTATAGTTCACTGAGGCCCAAATTCTAACTTGCAATATGCCCCCTTTTTTTAAATGTATTTAACTAGGCAAGTCAGTTAAGAACAAATTCTTATTTACAATGACGGCCAATGACGGCCTAGGAACATTGGGTTAACTGCCTTGTTCAGAGGCAGAACAACAGATTTTTACCTTGTCAGCTCGGTGACTCGATCTAGCAACCATTCGGTAACTGGCCCAACGCTCTAACCACAAGGTTACCTGCTGCCCCACTTAGCTCAACATTCTGTGCAAATCTTCAATTAACATCAATGCATGATTTACAAATGTCAGAGTGTGCTGGTCTCAATTTAAGATTAGGCCCTGAATGCGCCATAATATTTTTGAAAGTATATTGAGGCTGCCTGACCCTCAAACCTTTCTCTAACCGTTGACCCCACGCAGGAGCCCCGGGGCCCCCTGGAGAGCCTTTCATCTCCCGGTACGGCTCAGCTCTTACCATCCACTGGTCCAACGGTGACCCCGGGAGGTCGCCTATCACACGCTACGTCATCGAGGCCAGACCTTCAGGTATATACACTCAACACGTCACACACTGGACACCACTGCTTGACTTATTCCTTTTAGCTTCTAGTGGAACTAAGAGCCTCAGCAGTGCATCTTCAGTGAACCCTGTCCTGGTTCACATACTGCACACTCCCAGATTGATTCACAGTTTACATTCTTTCCAATCATGCAATCTCTTAGCCCGGGCCTGATACTTGCTTCGCCAGGAATAATCTGTCTAAGAATAGAGTGTCAATGTGTTTCCACAGATGGTGATGCTCACTCTCTATTCTTTTAATGGAGTACTGATTGAGGTGCAGCAGAGCTTGAGACGTTGTATCACGTTTCATCTGTGACTGGGAAAGGGGGGAAAGGGGATACCTTGACAGTTGCACAACTGAATGCATTCAACTGAAATGTATCTTCTGCATTTAACCCAACCCCTCTGAATCAGAGGTGCGGGGGGCTGCCATAATCGACGTCCACGTCATCGGTGCACAGGGACAGCCGTACAGAGGGAAAAAATGGATGATGGATGTAGGGAGGGAGGCACAGAGGGAGGGAGGGATGGATTTCACTATCATTTGGGGGCACTAAGCCCCAGATGTTGAGAGTATGGGACTGACTGACATGGTGGGAAACCCCTTTAGGCAGCAGAGGCTTAGCTGCGTATGGATTACAATGATCTCCCTAAAGCAGGGCTATTCAACCTTATGGTTTTCTGTTCTACCTGATACTTAATTTCACACTCCTTGTGTCCCAGGTCTAAATCAGTCCCTGCCTAGAGGGGAACAATGGGAAAAAAACAGTGGAACTGGCTTGGAGGAGCAGAGATGAGTTTGGGGGCCTTAGAGGATGATTAGGATGCCACAAACACATACCCCTAAACCCCAACCCCCCTGACCCTCTGTCTTATCCTAATATCCTGCCACTGTCCAAGTGACCCTGCCCCTAACCACATCAGTAGGACTAGTCAGCTCTTCTTGTTACTAGTGCACAGTCTGTCATAGTCAGGGAAAACTGCTGGCGTTTCTACACATTCAATTGATCCTTCATATCTTCACTTCTTCACTACTGACATAAACGTTACATAAACTCTGGTGTTGGCTGATGTTCTTGAGCACTCCATGAACGCTGTAAAACTCCAAATGATATTTATGGTTATTAGCACTTAGCCCTTATGGATTCTGGCAGCCATTGCAAAAGCAAACATGAAACATCCCATAATGGTCCCTCTTGTGAATCATACCTACCCATGTTTTAGATCAGTTTTTGTACCTCTCAAAGACCAGAAAGCCCCATATGGAAGTTGTAGAATATATAACTTGCATAATGTGTATGTGGTATGAGTTACCTTGGACATTGTCATATTGTTTTCATACCATAGGCTTTTAAATAAGCTTTTATATCAATGAGTCTGCTTTACCACTATGTTTTGTCATGTCTGATTACTACTCATTGAAATACATTCTACTTCTTCTACTCTGCCAACAGATGAGGGCTTGTGGGATATCTTGATCAAGGACATCCCAAAGGAAGTGATGTCATACGCCTTCAACATGGACATTCTGAAGCAAGGGGTTAGTTATGACTTCCGGGTTATTGGCGTGAACGACTATGGCTACGGGTCTCCTAGTCCACCCTCAGCCTCCATATCTGGTGAGTTATTTCATATACCTACAGTATGCCCCAGATGTCACCCTATTCCCTAGTACACTACTTCTGGCCAGGGCTCATAGGGGTGTTATTTGGGACACGCACAAGCCATTGAGCCTAAGGTTTTCATGTTAATATAAGACTAATCAGTATAACACAAATGTACCACAGTCATTTTCAGATGCTCCCTTTGCATCAGTGCTCCCTGCCCTGTCCCTGTGTTTAGTCCACTTGTTATATGTGTTCTTCCCCTCCAGCCAAAAAGGTGGCGCCATTCTACGAGGAGTGGTGGTTCTTGGTGGTGGTGGCCCTGGTAGGTCTTATCTTCATCCTCCTTCTGGTCTTCATCCTCATCATCAGAGGACAGAGCAAGAAGTACGCCAAGAAATCTGACTCAGGTGAGAGGTAGAGACGAAGATGTCATTGACCTGATATTACTAGGCAACAAACTATTTGTTATGGTTATGGTTTGGTTTTGGGTAGTATGGAGAGAGGGAGGGAGGGAGGGAGAGTGAGTGATAGGGAGAGGAAAGAGGGGAAAGGATAGAGAGATCTATAGAGGGCGAGTATAGCAGAGGGGGAGTATAGCAGAGGGGGAGTATAGCAGAGGGGGAGTATAGCAGAGGGGGAGTATAGCAGAGGGGGAGTATAGCAGAGGGGGAGTATAGCAGAGGGGAGTATAGCAGAGGGGGAGTATAGCAGAGGGGGAGTATAGCAGAGGAGGAGTATAGCAGAGGGGGAGTATAGCAGAGGGGGGGATAGCAGAGGGGGGATAGCAGAGGGGAGTATAGCAGAGGGGGTGTATAGCAGAGGGGGTGTATAGCAGAGGGGGTGTATAGCAGGGGGGGAGTATAGCAGAGGGGGAGTATAGCAGATGGGGGAGTATAGTAGAGGAGGAGTATAGCAGAGTATAGTAGAAGGCCTACAGTATCTTGTCTGCTCCTCTCTGAAATCAGCAGGTATTTCCTCTGGCTCAACACTTATCTCTGCTGTGTGGCACTGTCAGTGCCAGTCTGGTTCACGGGCAATCCTGCCAGGGTAGGGCATCCCGCGGGTCACTGCCCATGTTTCTGACTGACAGACGAAACACAAGAGGTCCTTTCTTCCCTTCTCTCTCGCTTCCTTTTCTTCTCTGCTCTCTCACACAAAGATACTCTCACAGACCCCCTGTAACCCCCTCATGGAATACTGGACCAGTCCTAGTTAACCTGTCTAGGATCAGCGTGGCGCTAGCGGCACACCCCCCCCCCCCCCCCACTGAAAAACCAGTGCCGCGAAATTCAAAAAAAATATTTTTTTAAAATATTTAACTTTCACACATTAAAGTCCAATACAGCTAATGAAAGACACAGATCTTGTGAATCCAGTCAACATTTCCGATTTTTAAAATGTTTTACAGGGAAGACACAATATGTAAAGATGTACATCTATTACCTAAAAATACATTAGCATAATCCACCATCTTTTATTTACCAACACCAACACCAGTAGCCATCACCAATTCGGCTAAACTAAGATATTTATAGCCCCTAACCAACAAAAAAACTCATTAGATGACAGTCTGATAACATATTTATGGTATGGGATAGGTTTTGTTAGAAAAAAGTGCATATTTCAGGTAGATGGCATAGTTTACAATTGCACCCACCGTCACAAATGGACTAGAATAATTACAATGAGCAACGTGTTTACCTAACTACTAATCATCAAACATTTCGTAAAAATACACAGCATACACGAATCGAAAGACACAGATCCTGTGAATACAGACAATATTTCAGATTTTCTAAGTGTCTTACAGCGAAAACACAATAAATCGTTATATTAGCTTAGCACATAGCAATTAGCAGCCCAGCATTGATTCTAGCCAAAGTGAGCGATAAAAGTCAACATCGCCAAAAGATATTAATTTTTTCACTAACCTTCTCAGAATTCTTCCGATGACACTCCTGTAACATCACATTACAACATGCATATACAGTTTGATCGAAAATGTTTATATTTAGCCACCAAAATCATGGTTAGACAATGTGAAATGTAGACAAGCTGGTAAAGAAAAAGTCCTTGCGCCACTTAGACAGTGATCTACTCTTATACATAAATACTCATAAACGTGACTAAAAAATATAGGGTGGACAGGGATTGATAGACAATTTAATTCTTAATACAATTGCGTTATTACATTTTTTAATTTATCCTTACTTTTCAATACAGTTTGCGCCAAGCGAAGCTACGTCAAAAAACATGGCGTCCTAAGCCACTAAAATGTTTCGACAGAAACACGATTTATCATAATAAAAATGTCCTACCTTGAGCTGTTCTTCCATCAGTATCTTGGGCAAAGGATCCTTTCTTGGGAGAAATCGTCTTTTGGTGGAAAGCTGTCCTCTTGCCATGTGGAAATGTCAACTGCGTTCGGGATGAACTGAAAAGCGTGCCCAACTTTTCACATCGTTGCAAAAATAAATGTCCCAAAATCGCACTAAACGGATATAAATTGCTATAAAACGCTTTAAATTAACTACCTTATGATATTTTTAACTCCTATAACGAGTGAAAAGATGACCGGAGAAATATAACAGGCTAAACTAACGCTTGGAACAGGAGCGGGCCGGTGTCCTCTAGGCGCATGACGCAGCTCCAAAAGAATGACTAGCTTCAGGGTTTTTTCATTTGTGGGGCCTGTGAACGCGCAATCGACCCCATTGGAATCGTCATCACGTAAAGGCATCCAGGGGAAGACGTAAGAAGTGTCCGTATAGTCATAGCAACATCAGTGCCCTTTTAACTGACTTCAGAAGAGTGGCCAACATTTCTCAAATCTGACTCCATGTCAGGGAAATTGCTGTAGAATGGGCTCTGTTCCACTTAGAGACAAAATTTCAACTCCTATAGAAACTATAAACTGTTTTCTATCCAATAATAATAATAAAATGCATATTGTACGATCAAGGATTTTGTGGGAAGCCGTTTCAAAAATTACCAAATTAGCATAAATAGTCTAAACAGCGCCCCCATCCCCAACAGATCAGCTTGTTAGTGTGACTGCAAATAGAGTGACTATTTGCATAATGACAGCTTCGCTCCCAGATGTCTTTGGAGGGGCCTGGTATATCAGGGGGGTAGTTGATGTTTGGACCCTTGCCTTCTCGTAGAATCCTACTTCACTCATAGGCAGGGAATATATTATCATACTGTAGACCCAGGCCCAATAGAGTCTGCTGATCAAAGCTCTCACTAAGAAGAGGTAGGTCAGAGGTCAGAGAAGTAACAACACAAATCAGTTTTAAATCAGCATCTTTACATCAACATCAGCTGATAAGGCTATTGACCTAGACTTTGTGGGTTTTAGTTTAGGTTTAAAGGCTGTGTTGTTGTTGAATATTGTGGAATCTATAATCAGTATTTAGATGCCTGGCTTCAATCGCCTAATATACTTGTGATGACATCATTCTGGAATCATTCCAGTCACTCCTCTAGTTTCTATAGAACTCAGTAGTGACATTAGTAGTGGTAGAGTACATAACATAATATTATGAAAAACATCCATCCATGATTCATCCATAGTGTTTCTATACAACTCATAGTGTACATGCAAAATGGCACCCTATTCCCTATGTGGTGCACTACTTTTGACAAGGGCCTATATAGGGAATATGGAGCCATTTGGGGCACAGCCATACAGTAGTAACAGTACAAGAGTGGGATACGTGACATACAGCATCACTAACCCCCACCTGCCTGTCCGTCCGTCCCTCTGGCCTGTAGTCACAGTGTCTCCCTATGTGTGTTCATCAGGGAACAACTCCAACTGTAATGCCCTGACCCATGGAGATATGGTCAGCCTGGACGAGGGACGCTTCCCCGCCCTGGAACTCAACAACCGACGGCTGTCCGTCAAGAACTCCTTCTGTCGTAAGAACGGTGTCTATACCAGGTCAGTAACCAGACATGGCCACACCAAGAACATGTCTCTAGTTATGGCCACACCAAGAACATGTCTCTAGTTATGGCCACACCAAGAACATGCCTCTAGCTATGGCCACACCAAGAACATGCCTCTAGCTATGGCAACACCAAGAACATGTCTCTAGCTATGGCCACACCAAGAACATGCCTCTAGCTATGGCCACACCAAGAACATGCCTCTAGCTATGGCCACACCAAGAACATGTCTCTAGCTATGGCCACACCAAGAACATGCCTCTAGCTATGGCCGCACCAAGAACATGTCTCTAGCTATGGCCACACCTAGAACATGCCTCTAGCTATGGCCACACCAAGAACATGTCTCTAGCCATGGCTACACCAAGAACATGCCTCTAGCTATGGCCACACCAGAACATGCCTCTAGCTATGGCCACACCAAGAACATGCCTCTAGCTATGGCCACACCAAGAAAATGCCTCTAGCTATGGCCACACCAAGAACATGCCTCTAGCTATGGCAACACCAAGAACATGTCTCTAGCTATGGCCACACCAAGAACATGTCTCTAGCTATGGCCACACCAAGAACATGTCTCTAGCTATGGCCACACCAAGAACATGTCTCTAGCCATGGCTACACCAAGAACATGCCTCTAGCTATGGCCACACCAGAACATGCCTCTAGCTATGGCCACACCAAGAACATGCCTCTAGCTATGGCCACACCAAGAAAATGCCTCTAGCTATGGCCACACCAAGAACATGCCTCTAGCTATGGCAACACCAAGAACATGTCTCTAGCTATGGCCACACCAAGAACATGTCTCTAGCTATGGCCACACCAAGAACATGTCTCTAGCTATGGCCACACCAAGAACATGCCTCTAGCTATGGCCACACCAAGAAAATGCCTCTAGCTATGGCCACACCAAGAACATGCCTCTAGCTATGGCAACACCAAGAACATGTCTCTAGCCATGGCCACACCAAGAACATGCCTCTAGCTATGGCCACACCAATAACATGTCACTAGCTATGGCCACACCAGAACATGCCTCTAGCTTTGGCCACACCAAGAACATGCCTCTAGCTATGGCCACACCAAGAACATGTCTCTAGCTATGGCCACACCAAGAACATGTCTCTAGCTATGGCCACACCAAGAACATGCCTCTAGCTATGGCCACACCAAGAACATGTCTCTAGCATTGGCAACACCAAGAACATGCCTCTAGCTATGGCCACACCAGAACATGCCTCTAGCTTTGACCACACCAAGAACATGCCTCTAGCTATGGCCACACCAAGAACATGTCTCTAGCTATGGCAACACCAAGAACATGTCTCTAGCTATGGCCACACCTAGAACATGTCTCTAGCTATGGCCACACCAAGAACATGTCTCTAGCTATGGCCACACCAAGAACATGCCTCTAGCTATGGCCACACCAAGAACATGCCTCTAGCCATGGCCACACCAAGAACATGTCTCTAGCTATGGCAACACCAAGAACATGTCTCTAGCTATGGCCATACCAAGAACATGCCTCTAGCTATGGCCACACCAAGAACATGCCTCTAGCTATGCTCACACCGAGAACATGCCTCTAGCTATGGCCACACCAAGAACATGTCTCTAGCTATGGCCACACCAAGAACATTCCTCTAGCTATGGCCACACCAAGAACATGCCTCTAGCTATGGCCACACCAAGAACATGTCTCTAGCTATGGCCACACCAAGAACATGCCTCTAGCTATGGCCACACCAAGAACAAGCCTCTAGCTATGGCCACACCAAGAACCTGCCTCTAGCTATGGCAACACCAAGAACATGCCTCTAGCTATGGCAACACCAAGAACATGTCTCTAGCTATGGCAACACCAAGAACATGCCTCTAGCTATGGCCACACCAGAACATGCCTCTAGCTTTGGCCACACCAAGAACATGCCTCTAGCTATGGCCACACCAAGAACATGTCTCTAGCTATGGCCACACCAAGAACATGCCTCTAGCTATGGCCACACCAAGAACATGTCTCTAGCTATGGCCACACCAAGAACATGCCTCTAGCTATGGCCACACCAAGAACATGCCTCTAGCTATTGCCACACCAAGAACATGCCTCTAGCTATGGCCACACCAAGAACATGCCTCTAGCTATGGCAACACCAAGAACATGTCTCTAGCCATGGCCACACCAAGAACATGCCTCTAGCTATGGCCACACCAAGAACATGCCTCTAGCTATGGCCACACCAAGAACATGCCTCTAGCTATGGCCACACCAAGAACATGCCTCTAACTATGGCAACACCAAGAACATGTCTCTAGCCATGACCACACCAAGAACATGCCTCTAGCTATGGCCACACCAAGAACATGTCTCTAGCTATGGCCACACCAGAACATGCCTCTAGCTATGGCCACACCAAGAACATGCCTCTAGCTATGGCCACACCAAGAACATGCCTCTAGCTATGGCCACACCAAGAACATGCCTCTAGCTATGGCCACACCAAGAACATGCCTCTAGCTATGGCCACACCAAGAACATGCCTCTAGCTATGGCCACACCAAGAACATAACTCTAGCTATGGTCACACCAAGAACATGCCTCTAGCTATGGTCACACCAAGAACATGCCTCTAGCTATGGCCACACCAAGAACATAACTCTAGCTATGGCCACACCAGAACATGCCTCTAGCTATGGCCACACCAGAACATGCCTCTAGCTATGGCCACACCAGAACATGCCTCTAGCTATGGCCACACCAGAACATGCCTCTAGCTATGGCCACACCAGAACATGCCTCTAGCTATGGCTACACCAGAACATGCCTCTAGCTATGGCCACACCAAGAACATAACTCTAGCTATGGCCACACCAGAACATGCCTCTAGCTATGGCCACACCAAGAACATAACTCTAGTTATGGCCACACCAAGAACATAACTCTAGCTATGGCCAAACCAAGAACATGCCTCTAGCTATGGCCACACCAAGAACATAACTCTAGCTATGGCCACACCAGAACATGCCTCTAGCTATGGCCACACCAAGAACATAACTCTAGTTATGGCCACACCAAGAACATACCTCTAGCTATGGCCACACCAAGAACATGATCATGTAGTCATCCAGAGTCAAATGTATGTATTTTCCAAGCTATAGCACACCATTTGTTACATACAACAGATTTTAAAAATGATCAAATAGTTTTGTCTGCTTCGTGTTTTAATTTTTGCCATGGAAAAAATATTGAGATACTGGTATCGTCCCGGCCCTACTTGGCATGTAAACAAATGGCTTTGCACTACCTTGAGTTTGACCATTTTACTCATTGCACCTTTAAATTGACCTGTTTGAATATGTTTTTGACAATACTGTATAGTTACAATGCTAAGTATTATGGTACTGCGTTTATCATTATTGAGAAAACCCTATGGCTGTGTCTGAAATGTGGCTTGCCTACCGCTTACATACTGTGTACTAATCACACTACATACTATTTAGAATATCCTGTTTAGTAAAAAGGTATGCAGTAAGCAGCAAATATCAACATAATCCATACTGAGAAGGCGTCATCTAATGAGCCTGTTCCCCGCCATTCATTTATTTTTGTAGAGTGCGTCCCTTATTCTAAATATCAGCTGTTGTCAGACGCAGTGGGTGTGAAAAGACAATTCTCCTCCTCAAAAGTGTGCAGGGAATTCTATAAATGAAAGCCGAAATAAGTATTACATTCTGGCATTTAAAGCAAACTCAATTTCCAAAATTTCACGTACTACAAAATGTTATATTTTTGCATACCCAAAAAGCCAAAAATGTAGAACACCAGTATGGGTATTTGGACATCGCCTATGACTTGAATCATGCATGGAGAAGTCCAACTTAGGCCGATGGATGGAACAGACTTTTTGCTGTGATGGAATGTATACTCTCCTATTAACCCCATATTTCCACTGTAAAACACAAAGCTGCTTTCTTATGATGCAGTATATTCCGGACCTGGGTTCAAATACTATTTCAAAACTTTCATCTTTTGCTTTAGCTGGCCTGCACTTAAAAAAGGATTAAATTCAACCCGGTGCTGGGTGAATAGTGGACAGAACAAACGTTGGGTTATTCTGACCCAGCCAGTTGGGTTATTGAGCTGTGATCCACCGGGTTAGAGCAGAAGACCGGAGGCTTAACTTAGTAGGGGCGTGGCTTTCAGCTATTTAATTTTGGCCAACCGTGAGAGTAAATGCCATTCCGGTTCATCTTTTGTGTTGTATTGTCAGCACATGTTAAGATGACGCCCCATGGAATGGAAGAAAAGATGGTGTGAGCCACAAAGAAGGGTGTGAGGTTCAAACTGCGAAATATAAACCAAGTAATGTCTCTTTTGAGTCAAGTACAGGACAGATAATTACTTGTTATGCTCCTGAAAACCGTGAGCAGTCGACGGATAGTGAACTGGAAAAGATCACTCTCCTGACAGAAGTGAAGAGTAAGAACCTGCGCTGACAGGTGAGAGGAAGGCTTCCAGGCCTCAACCTGATGATCAGGAAAATGCCCGAGATGACTCTGGCCCAGAGGTAGTACGATTCATAGAGAAAGTGGATCCATGCCTTTTGGCAGATCCGTTTGTGGTGTTAGGCTGGGTTCTGTCAATATGGTCAAAGTATAGATTTGTTGTGTGTCTGCTGCCCAGTGGGAGAGGGCGCTACACGTTTCATGACTCGGGACAAAAGCTGCATCCTGCTTTGCTCTTTGGAGTGCAGCTGAAAGGAGTGATAACTGGGGTGGTGTTGAGTGTTGAGATGGATCGACTGAAGTTGAGGATCCCCGGTGTCTGTGATACATGCCATTTGGTGCAATGCAGACCTAGTGGCGAGCTTGAGACTGAGGAGACCCTTTCTGTCCTTCTGAGTTTTGATGCAGAATGTTTGCCGGATAAAGTCATGCTAGGGTATATAAATTATCCTGTGACAGCTTTTGTTCCAAACTAGGGCTGACCCCATTTAGTCGACTGGTCGAATGCTTGGTCAAGATTTTTTTAGTGTGCCAAAAACAATTATGGCACACGAGACACCTGTGTGATTCACCCCTGTCTGAGTGCACTAATCCATTGTGGAGGCCTGTCTGAGTGGACTAATCCATTGTGGAGGACTGTCTGAGTGGACTAATCCATTGTGGAGACAACGGGGATGGCACACCAGTATCACCAGTCTTACATTTACCCTTAATTCCCATCATTTATAATCTACGTTTTAGTTATGGTAACTTATGTTAATGCATTCAATATATTATAAATATATTATTATTAAAGTCTTACCATTGTCATTGTAGGTGTGGACACATTATTTGCAGAGCGCACAACCTAGGCTTACAAATTTTGGTTTATTTAATTCCATTTACGAGTTTTAAATGTATTTATTGTCTTTTGTTTGGACCGCACATGTCAGTCTTGAGTGAGGACACACACTTGATTACGCATAGAACTAGGCCTAGGCTACCATCACTGTGGAGCTTCTCAAAGTCATTTTTTCTTTGCCTCAAACAGTAAGTAAACAAAGTCTGTTTTAACGTCCATTGAGAATGACAATAGTTCCTCAATGTAGCCTATTTGCTAAATTTTTCCAGCTCTCTCCCTTTCAATACCCACTCAGCATGAAAGGGGATAAAAATGTCATACTCTGGTCGGGTGGAAACGTCATTAAATAGGCGTACCTGATTACTTCTTATCCCTTGCGCAAATAGCCTACAGCTCTGTCTGTCCGGAGCTCACTGGCACAGGAAACTCTGAGGGCCCAGAATATTTTATATAATGTTTAAAGTTTTCTCCCAGGAGCTTGGGCTGACTAAGCTAATAGTTGATACAATGTTTTAAATTCCTTGCAGACAGGCAATGCATAGCCAATGTGATTCATAGGATACACTATATATACAAAAGTATGTGGACACCCCTTCAAAATAGTGGATTCAGCTATTTCAGCCACACCCGTTGCTAACAGGTGTATAAAATCAAGCACACAGCCGTGCAATCTCCATATTCAAACATTGGCAGTAGAATGGCCAAGTCAGTTTGTCAAATTTTTGCCTGCTAGAGCTGCCCCGGTCAATTGGAAGTGCTGTTATTGTGAAGTAGAAACCTCTAGGAGCAACAACCGCCGAGTGCTGAAGCGCGTAGTGAGTAAAATATGTCTGTCCTCGGTTGCAACACTCACTACCAAGTTTCAAACTGCCACTGGAAGCAACGTCAGCACCAGAACTGTTCAGCGGGAGCTTCATGAAATGGGTTTCCATGGCCGAGGAGCCACACAAGCCTAAGATCACAATGTGCAATGCTAGAGTGGTGTAAAGCTCGCCACCATTGGACTCTAGAACAGTGGGCACGTGTTCTCTGGAGTGATGAATCACGCTTCACCAATTAGCAGTCCGACAAACAAATATGTGTTTGGCAGATGCCAGGACAACAGTACCTGCCTGAATGCATAGTGCCAACTGTAAAGTTTGGTGGAGGAGGAATAATGGTCTGGAGCTGTTTTTCATGGTTTGGGCTAGGTCTGTTTATTCCAGTGAAGGGAAATATTAACGCTACAGCATACAATGACATTTTAGACAATTCTGTGCTACATTAACCACAGGATTTTACTCTTTGGCTCTGTGTATTACCATACAGTAAATTATGATTAATCACAGCATATTAATGTTTGGCTCTGTGTATTACCATACAGTAAATTAGGATTAATCACAGCATATTAATGTTTGGCTCTGTGTATTACCATACAGTAAATTAGGATTAATCACAGCATATTAATGTTTGGCTCTGTGTATTACCATACAGTAAATTAGGATTAATCACAGCATATTAATGTTTGGCTCTGTGTATTACCATACAGTAAATTAGGATTAATCACAGCTTATTAATGTTTGGCTCTGTGTATTACCATACAGTAAATTAGGATTAATCACAGCATATTAATGTTTGGCTCTGTGTATTACCATACAGTAAATTAGGATTAATCACAGCATATTAATGTTTGGCTCTGTGTATTACCATACAGTAAATTAGGATTAATCACAGCATATTCATGTTTGGCTCTGTGTATTACCATACAGTAAATTATGATTAATCACAGCATATTAATGTTTGGCTCTGTGTATTACCATACAGTAAATTAGGATTAATCACAGCATATTCATGTTTGGCTCTGTGTATTACCATACAGTAAATTAGGATTAATCACAGCATATTCATGTTTGGCTCTGTGTATTACCATACAGTAAATTAGGATTAATCACAGCATATTAATGTTTGGCTCTGTGTACTACCATACAGTAAATTATGATTAATCACAGCATATTAATGTTTGGCTCTGTGTATTACCATACAGTAAATTAGGATTAATCACAGCATATTCATGTTTGGCTCTGTGTATTACCATACAGTAAATTAGGATTAATCACAGCATATTAATGTTTGGCTCTGTGTATTACCATACAGTAAATTAGGATTAATCACAGCATATTCATGTTTGGCTCTGTGTATTACCATACAGTAAATTAGGATTAATCACAGCATATTAATGTTTGGCTCTGTGTACTACCATACAGTAAATTAGGATTAATCACAGCATATTAATGTTTGGCTCTGTGTATTACCATACAGTAAATTAGGATTAATCACAGCATATTAATGTTTGGCTCTGTGTATTACCATACAGTAAATTAGGATTAATCACAGCATATTAATGTTTGGCTCTGTGTATTACCATACAGTAAATTAGGATTAATCACAGCATATTAATGTTTGGCTCTGTGTATTACCATACAGTAAATTAGGATTAATCACAGCATATTCATGTTTGGCTCTGTGTATTACCATACAGTAAATTAGGATTAATCACAGCATATTAATGTTTGGCTCTGTGTATTACCATACAGTAAATTAGGATTAATCACAGCATATTAATGTTTGGCTCTGTGTACTACCATACAGTAAATTATGATTAATCACAGCATATTAATGTTTGGCTCTGTGTATTACCATACAGTAAATTAGGATTAATCACAGCATATTCATGTTTGGCTCTGTGTATTACCATACAGTAAATTAGGATTAATCACAGCATATTAATGTTTGGCTCTGTGTATTACCATACAGTAAATTAGGATTAATCACAGCATATTAATGTTTGGCTCTGTGTACTACCATACAGTAAGTTAGGATTAACCACAGCATATTAATGTTTGGCTCTGTGTACCACCATACAGTAAATTAGGATTAACCACAGCATTGCGACATATTGGGAGTTCCTGCTCTACTGCTCACTGCATTTAGCGCTGTGTGGAGTGTGTAAGTGTGTGTGTACTTGTGCCAGCGGCATGGTATTAAATTAGAGGAGATAGCATTAAGGTGTGTGGGACTGACTGACTGACTGACTATGTGAGCGTCCCAAATGGCAATTTATTCCATATTGCACTACATTTGACCAGAGTTTTATAGTCTCTGGTCAAAATATGTGCACTAAATAGGGAATAGGGTGCCATTTGGGACTGACTGGGTGATCAAGCTCATATGAACCAGCTGGAAAGCAAAGTGCCCTCTGTCTGATGCTGTGATGCTGTGCCCAGGGGAATTAGTCCTGTATTTCATACCCCAGGAGGTGTGTGTGTGTGTGTGTGTGTGTGTGTGTGTGTGTGTGTGTGTGTGTGTGTGTGTGTGTGTGTGTGTGTGTGTGTGTGTGTGTGTGTGTGTGTGTGTGTGTGTGTGTGTGTGTGTGTGTGCGTGCGTGCGTGCGTGCGTGCGTGCGTGCGTGCGTGCGTGCGTGCGTGCGTGCGTGCGTGCGTGCGTGCGTGCGTGCGTGCGTGCGTGCGTGCGTGCGTGCGTGCGTGCGTGCGTGCGTGCGTGTGTGCTCGCCCGCCCGCCCGCCCGCCCTTGGGGAAGGATCAAAGGTGCATTGGACTTTGAAGAGCAGCCAGGTAGCCAGGGGGTGAGATTATGTGTGAGAGGAGGAATGCTAAGATGCACCTCAGATATCTTTGAACTCCCCACTGCCGAGTTGATGAATGCTGATTGGTTAAAACTGCATTCCAGCCGGTGTCTATTCCACAAATTACCACCTGCTAAATCTATGATATTAAAATGCCTATTTACTCTGTTCCATCTGACTGTGCAATCCACTGTCTCACCAGCCCAGGCAGGCAATTTATGAACTTGACCTCCACTATAAAAAGCATCAAGACATTATCTCACATTTCTTTTAGACTAACATTTAGTTTTCAAGTGGAGATTTGTATAAACCTTGCTGTCTGTCTCTACAACATTTGCAACATTGTTCCAATATTCAAATGTCCCATAGTAATGAATGTGTTAAGAGTCCGGAGGCAGCGTTTCTCAGCCAGTTAAAATCATGAATCAGCTGGCACAATTCTTATGTATATATACAAAGAAATGTAAATTGAAAAAAGGTACAACGAAACGAAGTGTTGCTAGTTTGCAGTCATTCCAGCTTCAGTTTGAAGTGATTGTGTTAGCTGTGTTGTTGGCTAGCTCCTCTGAACAACAGTGTCTTAACTTATTGGAAGGTTGAAGATCCTCAGTATTTCCTAGAGAGAGAGAGGATGGAAACGGATGTTGCCTTATTTGAGCCAGTGTGTTTACATCTTCACTGATAACCAGTGTTGGAAAAAGTACCCAATTATCATACTTGAGATAAAGTAAAGATACCTTAATAGAAAATGACTCAAGTAAAATGACTAATCACCCAGTAAATTACTACTTGAGTAAAAGTCTAAAAGTATTTGGTTTTAAATATACTTAAGTATCAAAAGTAAAAGTATACATCTTTTGAAATTCCTTATAAAGCAAACCAGGCGGCACCATTTTCTTGTTTTTTACATCTACGAAAAGCCAGGGGCATGCTCCAACACTCAGACATAATTTACAAATGAAGCATGTGTTTAGTGAGTCCGCTAGATCAGAGGCAGTAGGGATGACCAGTCAAGTGGTGCGTAACTGGTGGCATGGAAGTCAAACGCAGGAGAGCAGAACTTAAATGGCCGGAGCCGTTTAATGCACATAACTCCCGGCTTACAAAAATAACAAAAAAACACATGGGCACAAAACCCGTCTCGCACCAGTCACAAAAGGCACACGTACTTACAATTAACAATTCCCGACAAGGACATGGGGGAAACAGAGGGAACATATACAACATGTAATTAGGGAATTGAAACCAGGTGAGTGCGACAACCAGACAAAACAAATGGAACATGAAAAATGGATCGGCGATGGCTAGAAGACCGGTGACGTCTACCGCCGAACACCGCCCGAACAAGGAGAGGAACCGACTTCGGCAGAAGTTGTGACATGACCAGGGATGTTCTCTTGATAAGTGTGTGAATGAGACAATTTTCCTGTTCTGCTAACCATTCAAAATGTAACAAGTACTTTTAGGTGTAAGGGAAAATGTATGGAGAAAAAAAGTATATGATTTTATTTGGGAATCTAGTGAAGTAAAAGTAAAATTTGTCCAAAATATAAATAGTACTACAGATTTCCCCAAAAAAATCTACTTAAGTAGTACTTTTAAGTATTTTTACGTAAGTACTTCACACCACTGGTGATAACCCATTGGGAAAAAACTGGTTGAATCAATTTTTCCACGTCATTTCAACCAAAAAATGTAATGTGATGGCATTGAATCACATAACTATTAACCTACATTTATTGACGTGGTGAAATTGACGTTTTGTTGATTTCACGTTGAATTTACGTTAGTTGACATCTTAACCAAATGTAAATCAAAACTAGACATTGAAGTTACGTCTGTGCCCAGTGGAAAGTGGCCTTTGGCCAAGAGCGATTAAGGAAGGAATGAGGGTATGAGTTAAAGGAGCTTGAAGCACTCCTGGAGTTCACAAAGCTTTGGAACGCAACTGCAGTCATTGTTAATGAGTCCCACAGGCCCGAGGAGGGGAGCAGAGGGGGGGGGGAGGATTACACCCCTTCAGCATTCACTACACACCAACCAACCTACTACTCCTAGACTGGATTATGGGGCTGATGAGGGTGCTACTACCCCGTCTTTATGCCGGAATTTTTTTTAAAGATTCACACCTCACTCACTCAACAGTGAATGAGCATCAGAGTTAAGTGAGGGAGAGAGGGAGGGGGAGAGAGAAGGGAATGATGGGAGGAGTGGGAGGAGTGGGCCTGTTTAGTGGAGCTTCCTCTGAATTTTTAAACAGGCAGTTTATCATAATCTCTCACAGGGCCAGCAATAACATTTTCTTCACATTCACTCCTTAACCCTGCCCATAGAGGGGCCATCCCTGCCACAACTAGTCCCTTCTCACAGAAGACACAATGGTGGAACCAGTCCAATGTGTCTCTGAAAGTTGCTGTGAAGTCTGCTGTGTGAGATTAGCCCAGGACCACTAGAGGTTGGCTAGGTTGTTTGCTCTTTTCCATATTATGTCTATTTATAATAAGCTACCCAGGAAAGTGCTGAAATAACCCATATTAATGTATGTAGCCTTAGAAATATGGTTCATGAAATCAGTAACTTGCTAACATCAGATAACATTCATATATTAGCCATTTATGTAACACACTTAGATAATTCATGTGATAATACAGCAGTAGCAATATAACATATATAAAAGAGACAGAAATGCTTATGGGGAGGTGTTGCTGTATATATTCAGAGCCATATTCCTGTAATGAATAGAGAAGAAGATCATATGTCAAGTGCTATTGAAGTTTTGTGGTTGCAGGTTCACTTGGCACATCTAAAGCCTTTTCTTTTGGGGTGTTGCTATAGGCCACCATGTGCTTACAGTCAGTATCTAATATCTGTGAAATGCTTGATAGTGTATGTGATGTAAACAGAAAGGTCTACTTTCTTGGGGACCTGAATATTGACTGGTTTGTAATCAAGCTGTCTGCTCAAGAGGAAGCTTCTCACTGTAACCAGTGCCTGCAATCTGGTTCAGGTTATTAATCAACCTATTGGGGTGTTTACAAACACTACAGGAACAAAATCATCCACATATATTAATCACACTTTCACTAATACTGTAGAACTTTGTTCTAAAGCTGTATCCGTACCCATTGGATGCAGTGATCACAATATAGTGGCTATATCCAGGAAAGCCAAAGTTCTGAAAGCTGGGCCTAAAATAGTGTATTAGAGATCATACAAAATATTTTGCTGTGACTCTTATGTGGATGATGTTAAACATATTTGTTGGTCTGATGTGATTAATAAAGAGCATCTAGACTCTGCACTTGATGGATGTAAGAAATTGCATCTTCCAATTATTGATAAACATGCATCTGTTAAGAAACTGACTGTTAGAACTGTTAAGGCTCCATGCATTGATGAGGAATTGAAAACGGTATGGTTGAAAGAGATGGGGCAAAAGGAGTGGCTAATAAGTCTGGCTGCACATCAGACTGGCTGACTTACTGCAAACTGAGAAAATATATGACTAAACTCAACAATAAGAAGAAGACACTGTGTCTGGCTATTGTGGTGAGCTAACATAAATATATATTGTGTTTTCGCTGTAAAACATTTACAAAATCGGACATGTTGGCTGGATTCACAAGATGTTTATCTTTCATTTGCTGTATTGGACTTGTTAATGTGTGGAAGTTAAATATTTCCAAAAAATATTTTTTGAATTTCGCGCGCTGCGAAATGTTGTGGGTGTTCCGCTAGCGGAACCCCGGGGCGAGAAAGGTTAACCTCTCTAGGCCACCTGGCCAACATCATGTGAAATTGCAGAGCGACAAATTCAGAAACATAAATACTCAGAATAAAAATTAAAAAAACATACAAGTGTTATACATCGGCTTAAAGATGAACTTCTTGTTAATCCAACCGTTGTGTCAGATTTCAAAAAGGCTTTACAGCGAAAGCATAGCATCCGATTATCTGAGGACAGCGCCCAGTCTAGGACCAAAATGTCTAGGACCAAAACGTCTAGGACCAAAACGTTCCTCAACAACTTCTACCCCAAGCCATAAGACTGCAGTACAGTTAATAAAATCGCCACCAGACTATTTACATTGACTACCCCCCCTTACTTTTGTACACTGATTCTACTCGCTGTTTATTATCTATGCATAGTCACTTCACCCCTACCTACATGTACAAATTACCTCAACTAACCTGTTGTCACATTCTGACCTTAGTTCCTTTTTTTATGTCTTTATTTTGGTTTGGTCAGGGCATGAGTTGGGGTGGGCATTCTATGTTCTATATTCTATGTTTTGTTCTATGTGTTGTATTTCTGTGTTATGCTTGGTATGGTTCCCAATCAGAGGCAGCTGTCAATCGTTGTCTCTGATTGAGAATCATACTTAGGTAGCCTGTTCCCACCTGTGTTTGTGGGTAGTTGTTTCCTGTTTTTGTGTTTGTTTCACCATTCAGGACTGTTTCGATTTTTGTTGTCATTCACTTTGTTATTTTTGTCTTTTTTCCGTGTTCAGTTAATAAATTTAACATGGACACGTACCACGCTGCATTTTGGTCCGATCCTTCATATTCCTCATCGGAAGAAGAAGAATATCGTTACACCTGTACTCCAGCACACTGACTCAGTACCAATACCCCCTGTATATAGCCTCGTTAATGTTCTTCTTCTTGTGTTACTTTTTGTTATTATTTTTTACTTTAGTCTATTTGGTAAATATTTTCTTAACTCTTCTTGAACTGCACTGTTGGTTAAGGGCTTGTAAGGAAGCACTTCACGGTAAAGTCCACACTTATTCGGCTTGTTTTCGGCTTGTAGTTGTATTTGACAAATACAATTTGATTTGATTTGAATATTTGTATGTGACCAATCAAATGTGGTTTGATTTGATAATAGTCACATGTACAGGGTTGCAGGTGTGATTGCAGGATACAGTGACAATCTTAGGCTCCGATCCCTAACATGGACTAAATTAAATAATGACGGTGGTAATAAAAACAACAATAACAATAATATATATATATATAGACATAACTGTAGCACTGATGAGTAAATAATTGTCCGTTGGGATGGAGTCAGAGTAAAGGCAGTTGAGGGGGTGGGGGGAATGACCATAGTGGGAGCAGCATGACTGTTTATCCTTTATTTAACTACGCAAGTCAGTTAAGAACAAATTATTATTTTACAATGATGGCTTACCCCGGCCAACCTTTTCCCGGGCGACGCTGGGCCAATTGTGCGCCGCCCTATGGGAATCGCGATCACAGCTGGTTGTGATACAGCCCGGGATCGAACCACGGTCTGTAGGGACACCTCTAGCACTGAGATGTAGTGCCTTAGAGCGTTGTGTCACTTGGGAGCCCTAAAATTGAGGGGCCGTGGGGACCAAGTGAAATAATGACCAGAGCTAGCTCAACATGATCTTATCTGGAGGAGCAAGGAGAGCGATGTAGGTTTGCAAATTCTATCGCTTATCAAACGATGCTGTCCTTCATTAGTGACTGCGTGTACTCCTCTTTCTAGAACAGCTGTCTGCAAGGTCACAGTGGAGGAGGTTCTAGGATCAAGGATTTACTAACTGTCATCTATGGGCCAAATGAACCCCTCCCCTTCCGAAAGACACCAGGTGTATGTGCACTCACTTGAAATCGTGATTCGTCCAAATAATCAGTGATGCACAAACCGCCGCAGCAGTGGTATTGTTCCTCATTACCTTCATATCCCATTTTAATGTTTCGTGTTTCATAACCGAGACACAGTAGAGATAGAAAATGGCAATAATACGTTAACTTTCCATTGTGTGTGTTTCTCTCCTGCATCCAAGTTTAAGTGTATTAAATGTAGTCTTGTTATAAATTATTAACAATATTATTAGTAATTGAATTACAGCTCTCTCCGTGATTGCCCTAAAGGTTTTTGTGGTTTAGTTAAAATTTATCAGCAACAAGCTCATGATGAGGCGGCAGGGTAGTCTAGTGGTTAGAGCGTTGGGCTAGTTAACCCACTGTTCCTAGGCCGTCTTGAAAATATGAATTTGTTCTTAACTGACTTGCCTAGTTAAATAAAGGTAAAAAATAAGTAATATGATAATCTCACGATCTCTTCTCCAAATTTCTTTCTCATGAAAGTTTCAAACGTTGGGATTTAGGAATGCACTCAACCTAAAATATAAATATTTGTGGAAAAAATGAAGTTGGTTTTCAGGCCCTTCAGTGACAGTGTGGAGAGAGAGGAGAGAGATCGAGAGAGGCTCTCCCAACCAAGGCCAATCAGCATAAACGGATGTCTGATTGTTTAACTGGCTTATAGGGACAGAGGGAGGAAAATGTGGACGAACTTATATAGAATGCAAAAACATTTTTTTCACCAAGTTCTAAGAAGAACCTTGAGTGTTTTGAGAGAGCTGTTCTGAGTGCACCACTTGTGGATGTTGTGAGGTCTCGCTCTTTCCCCTTCTCTCTCATAGCATTCTCAATACCTCCCCTTGACCCTGCCCACTACACGTGTTCACCCACTCCATACTCATAAATACCCTTTCTCACTCCATACTCATAAATACCCTCTCTCACCCCATACTTATAAATACCCTTTCTCACTCCATACTTATAAATTTCCTCTCTCACTCCATACTTATAAATACCCTTTCTCACTACATACTCATAAATACCCTCTCTCACTCCATACTTATAAATACCCTTTCTCACTCCATACTTATAAATACCCTCTCTCACTCCATACTTATAAATACCCTTTCTCACTACATACTCATACATATCCACTCTCACTCCATACTCATAAATACCCTCTCTCACTCCATACTTATAAATACCCTTTCTCACTCCATACTTATAAATACCCTCACTCACTCCATACTTATAAATACCCTTTCTCACTCCATACTCATACATATCCTCTCTCACTCCATACTCATACATATCCTCTCTCACGCCATACTCATAAATACCCTTTCTCACTCCATACTCATAAATACCCTCTCTCACTCCATACTTATAAATGCCCTTTCTCACTACATACTCATACATATCCACTCTCACCCCATACTTATAAATACCCTCTCTCACTCCATACTTATAAATACCTTTTCTCACTCCATACTTATAAAAACCCTTTCTCACTACAAACTCATAAATACCCTCTCTCACTCCATACTCATAAATACCCTCTCTCACTCCATACTTATAAATACCCCCTCTCACTCCATACTCATACATATCCTCTCTCACTCCATACTTATAAAAACCCTTTCTCACTACATACTCATAAATACCCTCTCTCACTCCATACTCATAAATACCCTCTCTCACTCCATACTTATAAATACCCTCTCTCACTCCATACTTATAAATACCCTCTCTCACTCCATACTCATACATATCCTCTCTCACTCCATACTCATAAATACCCTCTCTCACCCCATACTTATAAATACCCTTTCTCACTCCATACTTATAAATTTCCTCTCTCACTCCATACTTATAAATACCCTTTCTCACTACATACTCATAAATGCCCTCTCTCACTCCATACTTATAAATACCCTTTCTCACTCCATACTTATAAATACCCTCACTCACTCCATACTTATAAATACCCTTTCTCACTCCATACTCATACATATCCTCTCTCACTCCATACTCATACATATCCTCTCTCACGCCATACTCATAAATACCCTTTCTCACTCCATACTCATAAATACCCTCTCTCACTCCATACTTATAAATGCCCTTTCTCACTACATACTCATACATATCCACACTCACTCCATACTTATAAATACCCTCTCTCACTCCATACTTATAAATGCCCTTTCTCACTACATACTTATAAAAACCCTTTCTCACTACATACTCATACATATCCACTCTCACTCCATACTCATAAATACCCTCTCTCACTCCATACTTATAAATACCCTTTCTCACTCCATACTTATAAATACCCTCTCTCACTCCATACTTATAAATACCCTTTCTCACTACATACTCATACATATCCACTCTCACTCCATACTCATAAATACCCTCTCTCACTCCATACTTATAAATACCCTTTCTCACTCCATACTTATAAATACCCTCACTCACTCCATACTTATAAATACCCTTTCTCACTCCATACTCATACATATCCTCTCTCACTCCATACTCATACATATCCTCTCTCACGCCATACTCATAAATACCCTTTCTCACTCCATACTCATAAATACCCTCTCTCACTCCATACTTATAAATGCCCTTTCTCACTACATACTCATACATATCCACTCTCACCCCATACTTATAAATACCCTCTCTCACTCCATACTTATAAATACCTTTTCTCACTCCATACTTATAAAAACCCTTTCTCACTACAAACTCATAAATACCCTCTCTCACTCCATACTCATAAATACCCTCTCTCACTCCATACTTATAAATACCCCCTCTCACTCCATACTCATACATATCCTCTCTCACTCCATACTTATAAAAACCCTTTCTCACTACATACTCATAAATACCCTCTCTCACTCCATACTCATAAATACCCTCTCTCACTCCATACTTATAAATACCCTCTCTCACTCCATACTTATAAATACCCTCTCTCACTCCATACTCATACATATCCTCTCTCACTCCATACTCATAAATACCCTCTCTCACCCCATACTTATAAATACCCTTTCTCACTCCATACTTATAAATTTCCTCTCTCACTCCATACTTATAAATACCCTTTCTCACTACATACTCATAAATGCCCTCTCTCACTCCATACTTATAAATACCCTTTCTCACTCCATACTTATAAATACCCTCACTCACTCCATACTTATAAATACCCTTTCTCACTCCATACTCATACATATCCTCTCTCACTCCATACTCATACATATCCTCTCTCACGCCATACTCATAAATACCCTTTCTCACTCCATACTCATAAATACCCTCTCTCACTCCATACTTATAAATGCCCTTTCTCACTACATACTCATACATATCCACACTCACTCCATACTTATAAATACCCTCTCTCACTCCATACTTATAAATGCCCTTTCTCACTACATACTTATAAAAACCCTTTCTCACTACATACTCATACATATCCACTCTCACTCCATACTCATAAATACCCTCTCTCACTCCATACTTATAAATACCCTTTCTCACTCCATACTTATAAATACCCTCTCTCACTCCATACTTATAAATACCCTTTCTCACTACATACTCATACATATCCACTCTCACTCCATACTCATAAATACCCTCTCTCACTCCATACTTATAAATACCCTTTCTCACTCCATACTTATAAATACCCTCACTCACTCCATACTTATAAATACCCTTTCTCACTCCATACTCATACATATCCTCTCTCACTCCATACTCATACATATCCTCTCTCACGCCATACTCATAAATACCCTTTCTCACTCCATACTCATAAATACCCTCTCTCACTCCATACTTATAAATGCCCTTTCTCACTACATACTCATACATATCCACTCTCACCCCATACTTATAAATACCCTCTCTCACTCCATACTTATAAATACCTTTTCTCACTCCATACTTATAAAAACCCTTTCTCACTACAAACTCATAAATACCCTCTCTCACTCCATACTCATAAATACCCTCTCTCACTCCATACTTATAAATACCCTCTCTCACTCCATACTCATACATATCCTCTCTCACTCCATACTTATAAAAACCCTTTCTCACTACATACTCATAAATACCCTCTCTCACTCCATACTCATAAATACCCTCTCTCACTCCATACTTATAAATACCCTCTCTCACTCCATACTTATAAATACCCTCTCTCACTCCATACTCATACATATCCTCTCTCACTCCATACTCATAAATACCCTCTCTCACCCCATACTTATAAATACCCTTTCTCACTCCATACTTATAAATTTCCTCTCTCACTCCATACTTATAAATACCCTTTCTCACTACATACTCATAAATACCCTCTCTCACTCCATACTTATAAATACCCTTTCTCACTCCATACTTATAAATACCCTCACTCACTCCATACTTATAAATACCCTTTCTCACTCCATACTCATACATATCCTCTCTCACTCCATACTCATACATATCCTCTCTCACGCCATACTCATAAATACCCTTTCTCACTCCATACTCATAAATACCCTCTCTCACTCCATACTTATAAATGCCCTTTCTCACTACATACTCATACATATCCACACTCACTCCATACTTATAAATACCCTCTCTCACTCCATACTTATAAATGCCCTTTCTCACTACATACTTATAAAAACCCTTTCTCACTACATACTCATACATATCCACTCTCACTCCATACTCATAAATACCCTCTCTCACTCCATACTTATAAATACCCTTTCTCACTCCATACTTATAAATACCCTCTCTCACTCCATACTCATACATATCCTCTCTCACTCCATACTTATAAATACCCTCTCTCACTCCATACTTATAAATACCCTCTCTCACTCCATACTCATACATATCCTCTCTCACTCCATACTTATAAATACCCTCTCTCACTCCATACTTATAAATACCCTCTCTCACTCCATACTCATACATATCCTCTCTCACTCCATACTTATAAATACCCTTTCTCACTACATACTCATAAATACCCTCTCTCACTCCATACTCATAAATACCCTCTCTCACTCCATACTTATAAATACCCTCTCTCACTCCATACTTATAAATACCCTCTCTCACTCCATACTCATACATATCCTCTCTCACTCCATACTTATAAATACCCTCTCTCACTCCATACTTATAAATACCCTCTCTCACTCCATACTCATACATATCCTCTCTCACTCCATACTTATAAATACCCTCTCTCACTCCATACTTAGAAATACCCTCTCTCACTCCATACTCATACATATCCTCTCTCACTCCATACTTATAAATACCCTTTCTCACTCCATACTTATAAAAACCCTTTCTCACTACATACTCATACATACCCTCTCTCACTCCTTGTAAACCTACACACTCCACACGTATCTCTGAATGGAGAGGTTTTGAAAGTGTCACCTACGCTCCCTGAAACATGGCTGTTGGCTCTTAAATGCATCTTGTTATTTATAGGTATGTTGATAACCTTTAAAATAAAGTGAACACAACCAGAGCCTTCCTATCTGAGACTGCATGGGGATTGAACATAACCTAATCTACACAACCAGAGCCTTCCTATCTGAGACTGCATGGGGATTGAACATAACCTAATCTACACAACCAGAGCCTTCCTATCTGAGACTGCATGGGGATTGAACATAACCTAATCTACACAACCAGACCCTTCCTATCTGAGACTGCATGGGGATTGAACATAACCTAATCTACACAACCAGAGCCTTCCTATCTGAGACTGCATGGGATTTCTGCCTATGCAGTGAGCTCCTCCACTCTACAAGGGTTGAATGTATGAGTCAGTCACAAGGCTAACTGTAATGGAATTCCACAGACAGCCCACATAGTGTTTCATCAGAAGAGATCATCTCAGGGAATACTGACAATAGACAAGCTGGGATCTCATGGCTGTTCCCTGATCATGATAACAACCCCCCCGCCTCCCTCTCCATACCCCACGGCCACCTCCCCACCACCACACAAACACACTGCCAATCTGTCTCCAACAAATACTAGAGGCCACCTTCTCTTCTATCCCTTTCTTTACCACTATTAGTAAATGTGTGGAGACAGTTCAGTACATTTTGACTGATCAGTGTGTATCCTTCAGCTGTTTTCCTGGTTCCTTTCATACAGTTTCTCTGCCATGTCACTCTACTGTGTGAATGGGGTTTCTCAGTGATTTCATACAAGTTGTTTATGTAGAGGGTCTTTCTGTAAAGTGTACTGTAGCTAGAATTCCTTTATTATTTTATCATATTAGTGTAACTCATTTGAATGCCAATGTTGTGCATTAGCCACATAACATAACATTGATAACATAATGCCAATGTTGTGATAGGACTGCCAATGGCTCTGTCCTTGCCATAGAAATGTCATTAGACATTAATTATACACTAAGTGTACAAAACATTAAGAACACCTTCCTAATATTGAGTTGCACCCCCTTTTGCCTTCAGAAAAGACTCAATTTGTCGGGGGATAGATTCTACAACGTGTCGAAAGCGTTCCACAGGGATGCTGGCCCATGTTGACCCCAACGCTTCCCACAGTTGTGTCAAGTTGGCTGGATGTCCTTTTAATGGTGGAATATTATTGAGACACACTGGAAACTGTTGCGCGTGAAAAACCCAGCAGCACTTAAATGTTTTGTCTTGTCCATTCACCCTTTGAATGGCACACATAATACATGTCTCAATTGTCTCAAGGCTTACAAATCCTTCTATAACCTTTCTCCTACCCTTCATCTACACTGATTGAAGTGGATTTCACACGTGACATCAATAAGGGATCATAGCTTTCACCTGGATTCACCTGGTTAGTCTATGTCATGGAAAGAACAGGTGTTCTTAATGTTTTGTCCATTCAGTGTATCTTTATCTCTCTATATTGTCCTGTCTCCTCAGGTCTCCTCCTCGGCCCAGCCCAGGCAGTCTCAACTACTCTGATGAGGATTTGAGCACCACCAAGTACAACGATCTGATCCAGGCTGAGAACAGCAGCCTGACAGAGAAACCATCTGAGATATCAGACTCTAAGGTACCGACAGTATGTACTCCCCTTAACGTCTCCCATCTCACTGTCTCAACGTATTGGATCCCACTGCACCTCACCTTTACATTGATGCTATGCCCATAGATGCTGATCTGTGGTCAGTTTTTCTATTTCCCCCCTAGTGGTTAAGTTTAGGATTGGGGAAGGACAACTGAAAATTCCACCCGGAGTGTAAGCAGACACTCAGGGCAATGATATAATAGGGTTTAGATGGGGAATGTGTCCCGTGTCTCTCCTGGTCTCTATGGGGCAGTCAGGCTGAGCTGGAGGCAGCTCTGTGAGTAAGGCCAGTAGCCAGTGTCCAGCTCTGGTGGTGGTCGGAATCAAGCACAGAGGATGCTCACACACGCGCACACAAACACATACGCACACAGACTGGAGGGTCTGCTGCGTTCTCAGGCCCAGGCAGGATCCCTTCCACAGCCCCGTCCTCGTTTTGGGTCACTGTTACCCATAATGCCCCTTACATCCCAGTTTGCTGTGTTGGCATCTGCTGAATCAGAGGAACAGACAGACACACATGGGCGCTGGGGCCCAATAAACAGCTCTCATCAATGAACTGGATCTCTCTCTCTCTCTCTCTCTCTCTCTCTCTCTCTCTCTCTCTCTCTCTCTCTCTCTCTCTCTCCAATTATATTTTTCTATCTTTTAATTTGTCTATACTGATCCTCTTGTTGCTGTTTTCCTCTTCTCTGTTCTTGTGGTTACCCTGCCATCCCTTCTCAAAGCACAACCATATCATCACCAGTGGTCTAATCTACAGGTGACCAGTAACGTGAAGTCCCTTTTGAAGTTTTATTGAGCGGATATCTCCAGGCTATCAGCTTAGCTCTCGCGCGCGCACAGACAGACAGACAGACAGACAGACAGACAACATCAGGCTATCAGCTCTGCTCAGTGTTGGGTTGTGGCAGGGGTTGTCTCCATTAAGCCCTATGGGCCTCCAGTTCAGTCCTCCACTGGCAGGTATAAGTTGGCTATTGTCCTCCATGGCTGCAATCCCGCTACCGGGATCGATATTACAACAGCCAGTGATAGTGCAGGGCGCCAAATTCAAACAACAGAAATCTCATAATGTCAGGGTTTGTGTGCAGAGATGTAGCGGAGTCAAGCGCAGGACACAGGTGTTGAGCAAAACAACGGCGTTTACTCAAAATACAAGCAAAAATTCCTCAATGGGAATATAACAAACACACATGCACCAACGAAAACCACTAACGAAACAAACAATCACTGACAGAACAGAAATGTATGCCAGAGGGTTAAATAGGGAACATGATAGGGGAATTGAAACCAGGTGTGTGTAATACAGACAAAACAAAACGAAACTGAAAAATGGATCGGTGGTGACTAGAAAGCCGGTGACGTCGACCGCCGAACACCACCCGAACAAGGAGAAGGGCCGACCTCGGCGGAAGTCGTGACAGTACCCCCCCTTGACGCGCGGCTCCAGCAGCGCGACGACACCGGCCTCGGGGACGACCCGGAGGACGAGGTGCAGGGCGATCCGGGCGGAGACGGTGAAACTCTTGTAACATTGAAGGATCTAGAATGTCCTCCATCGGTACCCAGCATCTCTCTTCCAGGCCGTACCCCTCTCACTCCACGAGGTACTGAAGGCCCCTCGCCCGACGCCTTGAGTCCATGATGGCTCGTACGGTATACGCCGGGACCCCCCCGATGTCAAGAGGGGGCGGAGGAACCGCCCGTTCCTCAGAATGCTGGAGTGGACCAGCCACCACCAGCCTGAGGAGAGACACATGGAACGAGGGGTTAATGTGATAATTAGGGGGGAGTTGTAACCTATAACAAACCTCGTTCAGTCTCCTCAGGACTTTAAATGGCCCCACAAACCGCGGACCCAGCTTTCGGCAGGGCAGGTGAAGGGGCAGGTTTCGGGTCGAGAGCCAGACCCGATCCCCCGGTGCATACACCGGGGCCTCACTGCGGTGGCGGTCGGCACTCGCCTTTTGCCTCCTCAATCAGGAGCCTCAATCTGGCTCTGATGCCATGGTGCCAGGACCGGCTGATAACCCAGCACACACTGAAAAGGTGATAGGTTGGTAGAGGAGTGGCGGAGGGAGTTTTGGGCCATCTCCGCCCAGGGGATGTAAACCGCCCACTCCCCCGGCCGATCCTGGCAATTGGACCTCAGAAACCTACCCACATCCTGGTTGACTCTTTCCACCTGCCCGTTACTCTCGGGGTGGAAACCTGAGGTAAGGCTGACCGAGATCCCCAGGCGTTCCATAAACGCCCTCCAGACTCTAGACGTAAATTGGGGACCCTGATCAGAAACTATATCCTCAGGCACCCCGTAGTGCCGGAATACGTGGGTGCACAGGGCCTCCCAAGTTTGTAGAGCCGTAAGGAGACCGGGCAAAGGAAGGAGACGGCAGGACTTAGAAAACCGATCCACAACGACCAGGATCGTGGTGTTACCCCGCGACGGGGGAAGATCCGTCACGAAATCCACCGATAGGTGTGACCACGGTCGCTGTGGAATGGGAAGGGGTTGTAATTTCCCTCTGGGCAGATGTCTAGGTGCCTTGCACTGTGCGCATACCGTACAGGAGGAAACATAAACCCTCACATCCTTAGCTAAAGTGGGCCACCAGTACTTCCCAGCAAGGCAGCGCACCGTCCGACCGATGCCAGGATGACCAGAGGAGGGTGACGTGTGAGCCTAACAGATCAAACGATCGTGGACATCAAACGGAACGTACAGACGCCCAGCTGGACAGTCAGGTGGAGTGGGCTCTGCACGTGACGCCCGTTCGATGTCCGTGTCCACCTCCCACACCACCGGTGCCACCAGGCGAGAGGCTGGAATTATGGGAGTGGGATCTGTGGACCGCTCCTCTGTATCATACATCCGGGACAGTGTGTCTGCCTTAACGTTCTGGGAACCTGGTTTGTAGGAAAAGGTGAAAACAAAACGGGTGAAAAACATGGCCCACCTTGCCTGGCGAGGGTTCATTCTCCTCGCCACCCGGATGTACTCCAGATTGCGGTGGTCAGTCCAAATGAGAAAAGGGTGTCTAGCCCCCTCAAGCCAATGTCTCCACGCTTTCAGAGCCATGACAACAGCCAGCAACTCCCGGTCCCCCACATCATAGTTTCGCTCCGCCGGGCTGAGCTTCTTCAAAAAGAAGGCACAGGGGCGGAGCTTTAGTGGCGTACCCGAGCGCTGAGACAGCACAGCCCCTATCCCTGCCTCGGACGCGTCCACCTCAACTATGAATGCTAAGGAAGGATCAGGATGAGCCAGCACGGGAGCCGAGGTAAACAGAGCCTTCAGTTGACCAAAAGCCCTGTCCGCCCCAGCTGTCCACTGCAGTCACACCGGTCCCCCCTTCAGCAGTGAGGTAATGGGAGCCGCTACCTGACCAAAACCCCGGATAAATCTCTGGCAGTAGTTGGCAAACCCTAAAAACCGCTGTACCTCCTTTACCGTGGTTGGAGTCGGCCAATTACGCACGGCTGAAATGCGGTCATTCTCCATCTCTACCCCTGACGCTGAAAAGCGTTACCCTAGGAAGGAGATGGACTGTTGGAAGAACAGACTTTTCTCAGCCTTGACGTACAAGTCATGCTCCAACAGTCGATCAAGCACCCTGCGCACTAGGGACACATGCTCGGCGCGTGTAGCGGAGTATATTAGAATGCCATCTATATACACCACTACACCCTGCCCGTGCAGGTACCTGACAATCTCATCTACAAAGGAATGGAAGACTGATGGAGCATTCATTAACCCGTACGGCATGACGAGGTACTCATAATGCCCAGAAGTGGTGCTAAATGCTGTCTTCCACTCATCTCCCCCCTTGATACGCACCAGGTTGTAAGCGCTCCTGAGGTCCAATTTTGTGAAGAAGCGCGCCCCGTGTAATGACTCGGTCATACTGGCTATGAGTGGTAGCGGGTAACTGTATTTTACTGTGATCTTATTTAAACCTCGATAATCAATACACGGGCGCAAACCTCCATCGTTCTGCTTCACAAAGAAAAAACTTGAGGAGACAGGTGAGATGGAAGACTGAATGTATCCCTGTCCCAGAGATTCAGTGACATATGTCTCCATAGCCACCGTCTCCTCCTGTGACAGAGGATACACGTGACTCCTGGGAAGTGCAGTGTCTACCAAGAGATCTATCGCACAATCCCCCGGTCGATGGGGTGGTAATTGAGTCGCCTTCTTTTTACAGAAGGCGAGTGCCAAATCGGCATATTCTGGGGGAATGTGCATGGTGGAAACCTGGTTTGGACTTTCCACCGTAGTGGCACCTAAGGAAACACCTACACACCTCCCTGAACACTGACAGGACCATCCCTTGAGAGCCCTCTGTTGCCACAAATAATCGGATCATGAGAGGCCAACCAGGGAAGACCCAACACAACAGGAAACGCAGGAGAGTCGATCAGGAAGAGACTAATTCTCTCCTCGTGATCCCCCTGCGTTCTCATAGCGATGGGCGCTGTGACCTCCCCAATCAGCCCCGACCCCAAAGGACGACTATCTAAGGCATGTACAGGGAAGGGAACATCAACAGGAATAATAGGGATCCCTAATCTATGTGCCAAAGTCAATAAAGTTCCCAGCTGCGCCTGAATCTACTAGCGCCTTATGCTGGGGATGCGGGGAAAACTCAGAAAATTCTATGGGTAACAACATGTGTGCAACAGGGGGCTCTGAGTGAGTTTTGTGCCTACTCACCTGGGATGACCCACCAGTGCTCCGCCTGCTACCTCGACTTCCAGGAGAAACACCCCAGCACCGACCAGCAGTGTGCCCTCTGCGGCCACAGTTGGTGCAGGGAATGGTCCCCCCTCCGGTCCCCCTCATAGCAGCCCCTCCTAACTCCATTGGTGTTGGTTCCAAGGTGCTGGGTAATGGAACGGGCGGACCCCGATCTAGACGTCCGCGGGAGGCCAACAGGTTATCCAGCCGGATAGATAAATCCACCAGCTGGTCCAGGTTGAGAGTGGTGTCCCTGCAGGCTAGCTCCCTACGAACGTCCTCTCGTAAACTACACCTGTAGTGATCGATCAGGGCCCGCTCATTCCATCCCGCACCAGCTGCCAGAGTTCTGAAGTCCAGTGCGAACTCTTGAGCGCTCCTCATCCCCTGTCTTAGATGGAACAATCGCTCTCTCGCCGCTCTCCCTTCAGGTGGATGATCAAAGACTGCCCGGAAGCGGCGAGAGAAGTCCTCATAGTCATCCAGAGTTAGGCCTTCCCTTCCCCAGATGGCGTTGGCCCACTCCAGGGCTTTACCAGTCAGACAGGAGATGAGGGCGCCCACTCTCTCGCATCCCGAAGGGGACGGATGAACAGCCGCCAGGTAGAGCTCTAGCTGTAGTAGGAACCCTTGGCACCCGGCTGCCGTTCCGTCATACGCTCCTGGGAGCGAGAGCCGAATCCCACTGGGTCCTGACGATGGAGGGGTGGACATCGGTGTAGGTTGAGGTGCGGGCGGAGGTGATGGGGTATGATTGATCGGAAGACCTCCTCTCTCCCATCTGTCCATTGTCTGCAGCACGCGATCCATGGCTGTCCCTAGACTGTGTAACATGGTCGCGTGCTGTTGGACTTGCTCCTCTACTGGGAGAGAAGGGCTGGCTGCACCTGCTGACTCCATTTGAAGAGGTCCGTAATTCTGTCAGGGTTTGTGTGCAGAGATGTAGCGGAGTCAAGCGCAGGACACAGGTGTTGAGCAAAACAACGGCATTTACTCAAAATACAAGCAAAAATTCCTCAATGGGAATATAACAAACACACATGCACCAACGAAAACTACTAACGAAACAAACAATCACAGACAGAACATAAATGTATGCCACAGGGTTAAATAGGGACCATGATAGGGGAATTGAAACCAGGTGTGTGTAATACAGACAAAACAAAACGAAACTGAAAAATGGATCGGTGGTGACTAGAAAGCCGGTGACGTCGACCGCCGAACACCACCCGAACAAGGAGAAGGGCCGACCTCGGCGGAAGTCATGACACATAATTACAATTCCTCAGACATTCATGTGTCTTATATCATTTTAAAGGTAATCTTGTTGTTAATCCCACCAACGTGTCCGATTTCAAATATGCTTTTCAGCGAAAGCACTACAAACAATTATGTTAGGTCACCACAAAACCACAATAAGCACAGCCATTTTTCCAGCGAAAGATAGCTTTCACAAAAACCAGAAATAAAGATAAAATGAATCACTAACCTTTGATTATCTTCATCAGATGACACTCATAGGACTTCATGTTACACAATATATGCATGTTTTGTTTGATAAAGTTCATATTTATATAAAAAAAATCAGAGTTTACATTGGCGCATTAGATTCACTAGTTGCAAAAACATCAAGTGATTTTGCATAGCCACATCGTTTCAACAGAAATACTCATCATAAATGTAGATGATAATACAAGTTATACACATGGAATTATAGATATATCTCTCCTTAATGCAACCGCTGTGTCAAATTTCTAAAAAACTTTACGGAAAAATAAACCATGCAATAATCTGAGACGGAGCTCAGAACAATAGCCAAATTAGCCCCCATGTTGGACTCAACAGAAACCAGAAAATACATGATAAATGTTTCCTTACCTTTGATGAACTTCATCAGAATGCAGTCCTAGGAATCCCAGGTCCACAATAAATGCTTGATTTGTTCGATAATGTCCGTTATTTATGTCCAATTAGCTACTTTCGAATTGTTTACCAAACTCCTTAACCAAAGTCTCAAAGGCGCGTCCACTATAACGTGACAAAATGTCCAAAAGTTCCGTTACAGTCAGTAGAAACATGTCAAACGATGTACTGAATCAATCTTTAGAACGTTGTTAACATACATCTTGAATAACGTTCCAACTGGAGAATTACATCAACTTCAATTGACCGATGGAACGGAGCTCCCTCTCACATGAACGCACCAGTTCAATGCGTGGGCACCTCATGGAAGTGATTACTCATTCCTGTCTCCTTTGGCCCCCCTTCATATTAGAGTCATCAGACAAAGTTTTATTGACTGTTGACATCTATTGGAAGCCGTAGGAAGTGAAAACCCATCCATATCTCTCTGTATTTTCAATGAGAGCTTGGTTGAAAATCTGGCACCTCCAGAAAATATCCAAACAGGAAGTGGAACTTCTCAGGTTTTTGCCTGCCATATGAGTTCTGTTATATTCACAGACATAATTCAAACAGTTTTAGAAACTTCAGAGTTTTCTATCCAATACTAATAATAATATGCATATATTAGCAACTATGACATAGGAGCAGGCCGTTTACTCTGGGCACCTCTGTGCACCTTTCATCCAAGCTACTCAATACTGCCCCTTCAGCCATAAGAAGTTAAGAAGGGATTTAGAAGAAGAAGTTAATGCGGGGTTGTTGAGGCAACCGGGCCACCACCACAACTGTACCTGGGCTAGCAGCAGGTAGACAAGACACACTCTTTAGAAGCCAGTAGACAGTGTGTCCTTATGCAGCTTGTTTTGTCAGTGTCACTGTGTGTTTGTGTGTGTGACACTCTGGATAGAAATCAGCAGTTGAGAATGGAGTGAGCTCATCTGAGTCGATGGGAGGTTGAAGATAGTGTGTGCGTCCCAAATGGCATAGTGCCCTATAGCATAGTGCCCTTTATGGTGCCCTATGGGCCCTTGTCAGTAGTGCACTAAAGAGTAAATAGGATGCCATTTGAGGCTCAGCCGTGTGTTGCTTCATCATGGGAGATGAAAGAACATACAGTATCTGGACGATGTGTCCGGCTGCTGGAGCGCAGACCTAGACACCACAGAGAGAAACATGTCTGCTGTGTTATGGTTGTCTCCCATGACAACACAGAGGATTGTTTTGACTGGAACTGCTCCGAGGGTTCATCTGTAGCATTTTTGGAAACACCATTAAGTCATATGATGTCACTTCCTGGAACCAAGTAAAAATAGAACAGGCTTTGAGTAATGCTAGCTAGAGTCTTAGTGAAATGCAGAAAAAAAATTTAAAAAATAATATTTAAACAAAGAGGAAATACCTGATAATGATTGACTATAATTCATGACATAATATTCACAAATGCATGTTATGTTAGACATTTAAGACATGATAAAAAGCCCAGAGCAAAATCTGTCACATCTGTCACATCTGTCTGATTAGTTCATCATAAACAACAGCAGTTGCTGCGTGTGCAGAGGGGGATTAGAACTGCCTAGTCACACTAAATCCCTGTCTCAAGTGATGTACAGCTGGATTTTAGGGGATTTCGCAAGGGACTCAATATGTTTTTTAAAATCATATTTACACAGGTACACACGCACCAGACACACATACACATACGACAAGCGCACGCCTGCACACACACACATGCTCTCAAACAAATACACACTCAAACAAACAAACACACACACTCCCCCTCCCTCTGTACTGTCCGAGTGTTTACCTGCTGCTTGGGGTTCCTGCTGTGTTCACTGTAACAATGATGAGTGTGAAATTGTTTACATTACCAAAGCAAGTAAAATAGATCAACAAAGTGAAAAAAAACTATCACAAATGAACAGTAAACATTACACTCAAAAAAGTTTCAAAGGAATAGAGACATTTCAAATGTCACAATGTCTATACACAGTGTTGTAACGATGTACAGTGTTCTCTCTCTTCCTCTCTCCCTCCTCTCTCTGTATCACTATCTCATCCTCTCTCACCTTCTCTTTCACTCTCTCTTTATCTCGCTCTCTCTCTCACTCCTTCTCTCCCCAACTCTCTTGGTTAAAGGGGTGTAGGGTTATGGAGGGGTTATGGGGGGTTCTTAAAACCTCAAGTCCCAAGATAAAGTTCACAATGTTTGATGGATAGAACAGCACTAAAGACTCCACAATGCTTTCCACTCTGGCCCCAACAGACCATCTATACAAGGGCAAGGAGTCTCCTGGGAAGTTTATGAGTCTCCCGAGAAGTCAACTAGTCTCCTGATATGTCTAGGAGTCTCCAGAGAAGTTTAGGAAATTCCAGAGAAGTCTAGGAGTCTCCTAAGAAGTCTAGGAGTCTCCTGGGAAGTCTGCTAATCTCATGAGAAGTCTAGGAGTCTCCTGAGAAGTCTAGGAGTCTCCTGGGAAGTCTGCTAATCTCCAGACAAGTTTAGGAAATTCCAGAGAAGCCTAGGAGTCTCCTGAGAAGTCTAGGAGTCTCCTGGGAAGTCTGCTAATCTCCTGAGAAGTCTAGTAGTCTCCAGAGAAGTATAGTAGTCTCCAGAGAAGTAAGTCTAGGAGTCTCCTGAGAAGTAAGTCTAGGAGTCTCCTGAGAAGTAAGTCTAGGAGTCTCCTGAGATGTCTAGTAGTCTTCTGAAAAGTCTAGTAGTCTCCTGAGAAGTTTGGTAGTCTCTTGAGAAGTCTGGTAGTCTCTTGAGAAGTCTAGGAGACTCCTAAGAAGTCTAGTAGTCTCCTAAGAAGTCTAGTAGTCTCCTGAAAAGTCTAGTAGTCTTCTGTGAAGTCTTTAACTCTGGGTGTTGAGAGTTTTGTCTCTATCTCTGGATGTTGAAAGTTTTGTCTCCATCTCTTGGTTTTAAGAGTTTTGTCTCTAGAACAACTAGGTCAGATGTGATTTCTGACATATTTTGAATGTTATTCCCTCTGTTTTCTTTTTAAGACATAGAGTTTCCCTAAACTTATTAGTAGTGTTGTCGACAACAGCAGATTTGAGAAGTCATTCACCATAAAACATAAACCTTATGTTTCTGTTAACGTTGGAAATGAAACCACTCTCCGCTGCGAAAAACGGCTGTCATAAATCTTACACCCATTAATGAGATGAAATCTTCATCTGTCTAGATAGTTAACATCCTAACTATGCAAATCCTGTCTGGGATCTGCCACTGGCTGGTGTCTGTTTCTCTGTTGTCCTCAGATAGAAGGGTAAATCCCTGGGGACTGTGTAGTTTCATGCCTAAGGCCTTGGCCCATTCAGAGCAGTCATCTCCCCTAATTAGCCTTTTAATGTGTTCGAATGAATCACTGTTTCACAGACTAAGGCCCCTCAAGGCGTATTTTAACTAATCTTATTTTAGTGTAGATTCCACAATAGGACCCTTGAGTTTATTTTGGAGAATGATGTGGAATGGAGGGAGGAAGGGAGGGGTGGATGATAATGTTGTAGGTTCCACACACAGTCCAAAGCCTTAGTGAGGGTGGGCCGGGGTGGGACGCAATCCAGTATGTCAACCCTGTTCTCCGCCCCCGCCCCCCCCCCCCCCCACACACACACACACACACACACACACACACACACACACACACACACACACACACACACACACACACACACACACACACACACACACACACACACACACACACACACACTTGCACTTACACTTATACTTACTTGTTGGGACGGTGCAGGAGAGGATGGATATGAGTGTGGTCATATGTATCACATGTGCAGTAGTACCAAAGCAGGAGAACTGAGAGTTGGTTGACCATGAACAGACCCCACCGAGTGACCAATGAGAGAGCTGTCTCTTGTTTAACATCTGGAATGCTTGGTGTCATGATTCAGATGAGCATATGCCAGACATCTAGCAAAGATACAAGGGAGGAGTTCAGTAACTAGAATGTGCTTATTGGAAATATGCCCAAATTCCTGTTGTGATTGTTTGAATGAAATAGATAGAAGCACTGGGTGGTAGCCTACATCCTAAGGTTGTGAATGATGATCATGGAATACATTCTTCCATGTTTCACCTTGTTTGTCAGATCAGTTTCATGGTGTGTTTGTCAGATCAGTTTCATGGTGTGTTTGTCAGATCAGTTTCATGGTGTGTTTGTCAGATCAGTTTCATGGTGTGTTTGTCAGATCAGTTTCATGGTGTGTTTGTCAGATCAGTTTCATGGTGTGTTTGTCAGATCAGTTTCATGGTGTGTTTGTCAGATCAGTTTCATGGTGTGTGTCGGGGTTAACTGGTAGGATAAGGGTCCAGTTGTCTTATGTGGCTTTTGTTCCCGCTGGGGTCACCAATACGAACGTTTTATGCACAAGCTACGTTGCTTTGGATAAAAGTGTCTGCTGAATGTCATATTGTATTGTTATATTATTAAGGCATCTGAGTTGTACCCTTGAAGTGCCTCTTTAAGAGATGATGATGGTTCCAAGGAGGGATCTGAACCACAGAGGGATCATGGTGGCTGTCATACTGTACTGTGGCGTTTTAAACCATGCATGTCTCTGTCCATGTCACCCATAGGAGGCCCTGGTGTTCTCATATGGGACGGGTGGTCTGCGTGTGCTTCCACTGAACTGGGTGAGGTTCTGTGGCTTTCTGCATGTTTGTGTGTCTGCAGACTGGTAGTAGGAGACTGACTTGTCCCTAGCCCCCATCCCCCTTGCTCCTCTCTTCCTCTGTTTACCTCTCCTCTCCTTCTCCCTCTGCCTCTCCCCTCCTTTCCTCTCCTCAATTAGACATTTCTTGGATCCTGTGATATCTCTCCTGTATCTTCCTAGTGTTAAACTGTATGTGATGAATGCCCATGGTATAGGTTAGCTCAACGTGTGGTTGTTGTAGTAAATGTAATGTTAAACCCAATCAATCAACCTATGACCCCAGTTGATGGATTGATGATCTGAATACTCTGCACGTCCAGTGATGATTCATCCTCCTCCCCAATCATGATCATGTGTAGACAGCCTCTTCGGGTGTGTGTGTGTGTGTGTGTGTGTGTAGTTTTCTATTTAATTGGGGATGCCCATTATGTGCTGCCAAGGCAGCAGCTACTCTTCCTGGGGTCCAAACACATTAAGGCACTTACATTACATATAAAACAAAAGATAAAATAGTACATCATATAACAATATTACACCACTATACATATCTACAATACAAAAGGTATAATACCACCATACAACAATATTAAAATGTACGTGTGTAGAGTGCGTGCGTCTCTTCACAGTCCCCGCTGTTCCAAAATATGTATTTTTATCTGGTTTTAAAATCTGATTCTACTGCTTGCGTCAGTTACCTGATGTGGAATAGAGTTCCATGTAGTCATGGTTCTATCTAGTACTGTGCGCCTCCCATAGTATGTTCTGGACTTGGATTGTGAAGAGACCTCTGGTGGCTAGTCTTGTGGGGTATGCATGGGTGTCCGAGCTGTGTGCTAGTAGTTTAAACAGATTGCTTGGTGCATTCAGCTTGTCAACACGTCTTACACAAACAAGTAGTGATGAAGTCAATATCTCTTCCACATTGAGTCATGAGAGATTGACATGCATATTTTTAATGTTAACTCTCCGTGTACTTTAAAGGGCCAGCCGTGCTACCCTGTTCTGAGCGAATTGTAATTTCCGAGGTGTGTGTGTGTTTGGTAGTGGGTGTGTGTGTTTATTTATTTATTTTTTATTTCACCTTTATTTAACCAGGTAGGCCAGTTGAGAACAAGTTCTCATTTAAAACTGCGACCTGGCCAAGATAAAGCAAAGCAGTGCGACACAAATAACAACACAGAGTTACACATGGAATAAACAAATGTACAGTCCATAACACAATAGAAAAAGTCTATATAAAGTTTGTGCAAATGGCGTGAGGAGGTAAGGCAATAAATAGGCCATAGTAGCGAAGTAATTACAATTTAGCAAATTAACACTGGAGTGATAGATGTGCAGATGATGATGTGCAAGTAGAAATACTGGTGTGCAAAAGAGGAAAAAGGTAAATAAAAACAAAATGGGGATGAGGTAGGTAGATTGGATGGGCTATTTACAGATGGGCTGTGTACAGCTGCAGCGATCGATAAGCTGCTCTGACAGCTGATGCTGAAAGTTAGAGAGGGAGATATGTCTCCAACTTCAGCGTGTTTTGCAATTCGTTCCAGTCATTGGCAGCAGAGAACTGGAAGGAAAGGCGGCCAAAGGGGGTGTTGGCTTTGGGGATGACCAGTGAGATATACCTGCTGGAGCGCGTGCTACGTACGGGTGGGTGTTGTTATGGTGACCAGTGAGCTGAGATAAGGCAGAGCTTTACCTAGCAAAGACTTATAGATGACCTGGAGCCAGTGGGTCTGGCGACGAATATGTAGCGAGGGCCAGCCGACGAGAGCATACAGGCCGCAGTGGTGGGTAGTATATGGGGCTTTGGTGACAAAACAGATGGCACTGTGATAGACTGCATCCAGTTTCCTGAGTAGAGTGTTGGAGGCTATTTTTTAAATGACATCGCCGAAGTCAAGGATCGGTAGGATAGTCAGTTTTACGAGGGTATGTTTGGCAGCGTGAGTGAAGGAGGCTTTGTTGCGAAATAGGAAGCCGACTCTCGATTTAATTTTGGATTGGAGATGTTTAATATGAGTTTGGAAGGGGAGTTTACAGTGTAGCCAGACACCTAGGTATTTGTAGTTGTCCACATATTCTAAGTCAGAACTGTCCAGAGTAGTGATACTAGTCGGGCGGGCGGTGCGGGCAGTGATCGGTTGAAGAGCATGCATTTAGTTTTACTAGCGTTTAAGAGCAGTTGGAGGCCACGGAAGGAGTGTTGTATGGCATTGAAGCTCGTTTGGAGGTTTGTTAACACAGTGTCCAAAGAAGGGGGCCAGATGTATACAGAATGGTGTCGTCTGCGTAGAGGTGGATCAGGGAATCACTCGCAGCAACAGTGTGTGTTTGGTGGTGGGTGTGTTTGGTGTTGGGTGTGTTTGGTGGTATGTGTGTGTGTTTGGTGTGTGTGTATGGTGGAGTGTGTGTGTGTGTATGGTGGTGTGTGTGTGTTATTGAAAGACACTGTGCTCTGAACCTCCCAATAACACACATTATCACATCTCTAACTTCTCAGAGAAATATGTGGTATTGTGCTGATAACATCTCCTCTCTCTCCCTCCCCCTCCCGCTATTCCATCTCTCCCCCTACCCTTTCTCTCCTTCTCCCCTGTCCTCTCCCCTCCCCTCTCCTCCTTCTCCCCTCTCAGGGCAGTGACAGTGAGTACGAAGTGGACCAGAACAGACAGAAGACACACTCCTTTGTGAGCCACTACATCAGTGATCCCACCTACTACAACTCCTGGCGCCGCCAGCAGAAGGGCATCTCCCGGGCACAGGCCTACAACTACACAGAATCAGAGTCGGGTGACCCGGAGCCCTGCGCCCCGTCACCACCCCTGCCCCCACTGCCACCCCAGCTCACCTCCACCACCCCTCCACCCCAGCCCCAGCCCCATGGTCAACCCCAGGGCCTCACACCCCAGGGCCAGGGTAGTCTGTTCAGGCCTAAAGGCAGCCGGACTCCCACCCCCTCTCAGCAGCTCTCCAACTCCACCCCTCCCAGCCACTCCAACACTCTGTCCTACTGGCCCCCCAGCAGCCCCAGCCCAGCCCCTGGATCTCGGGCCCCCATCGCCGGGTTCTCCTCCTTCGTTTGATTCCGAGAGGGATCTGTGTTCCCTTCTGAAAACAAAAGCCACCCTGCTGCCCAACGTGTCTAGAGAGTAAATACCCAACACAAAAGAAACCTTTGGAATCCACCATATTGATTTCTGTTTCTCCGGTTTTTCTTACTTGTTTTTCTTCTTTCCTTTTTATTACTGAGTTGTGTTTTAAGCATCATACTGTACACAGACAGGACAGAAGTGACATACTTTATTCCAGTACATTGTTTCTCTTGTGTGCGTGTGCTGGTATAGTTTTATTTCCATTCTTTAACCCAGAGACAGTTGCTGAGAACATGTTTCTGTTTGATTGATTTGCATGAGTTTCAATGTATTGTTTATTTTCTATTTTTCATTGTTACACTTCTACACACATACAACAAGAGAATAATTTAGTTAGATACTGTAAAAAGGCAATAGTTTATTGGAAAAATATATCTACAAGACGATAAGTGTCATAGCGTCAATCCACACTCAGATAACAAGCACCAATGAAACTGGGATCCCAAAATGGAGCCATACAAGCGAGTGAAATGAGTAGAGTTTGAAGGATGGAAAGAGGAACAGGGTATAGAAAAGACAAAGTAATGAAAGTGAGAAGGAAGGTGGAGATTGAGGCTGAAATGAGCCCACTGGCAGTCTTTACATGTCCAGTCCTGTCCAATTAGGTCAATTCAGTTTCTGGGTGTTAATGTGAGATATGTTAGTGACCTCCCCCTATTTAAGCTATGGACCATGATCCTCAGCAGTTATCTGGCCTGGCCTATAGGGTACGCACTATTGAGTCTGACAGCATTTCGATGTCACATCTCTGTGCTGTACACCAAGTTCCTAGTTGCCTGCCTGCCTTGGCAGATATGGGAAATGTACTGTATGTCTGAAGTAAAAATGCTGATGTTGGTCTGCAAGTTCTTTGTGTCTTTTAGTGGATCAGATATGCCATGGTTGATTATAACTAGGGATTAAATTTTCCTGAAAATGTTCCCTTACAAGCTCTTCTCAGGCATCCCAGTGTTCCTGTTGAAAGCGGAAGTGCTATTTAAAAGCATATAATACCAGCGAAGGAAATCTGACATTATTCTACCACTGAAAAATATACACAGGAATCTAACAGTTTCTTGTTTTTGTTTCATTTTAATCAACTAAAAGTTCTCAGTCACCACACTATTTCGTTGATGTAATTTAGTTTTAATGTAGGCATATGAAGCACTGTTGGCCGACTTGTAGAATATCCGGAGGTTATTACAGCCTAGTGAAAACTTCATTCGTTTTAGCCTACCATTGACGGAAAGCTTGTTGGTCCTTTCCTCTCACTATCATGGGAATGAGGCCAAGTAGTGGTTGTTTTGACAACAGTTTAGTCATTTAGCAGACTCTCTTATCCAGAGGGACTTACAGGAGCAATTAGGGTTAAGTGAAATGCTCAAGGGCACATCAGATTTTTCACCTCGTCGGCTCGGGATTCAAACCAGCAATCTTTCAGTTACTGGCCCAATGCTCTTAACCGGTAGAATACCTGCCGCTTACTGTGTTGCCTTAGTCTTAGGGAATGTAGTCTGATGCTGCGCTAAACAAACAGAAAAGCAAATGGCCGCAGTAGCGGACATTCAGCACCATGGTTTATCAATTCCCTGCAGATCTTTAAAATCCTGCTCTCACTTCTGTTAGTGTAACATCATGGAACAACGTTGCAAATGTCTATTTCCTTGAGTGCTTTTGCGGACACAATGTATCAGCCGTTTTGTTAACAGTGAATAGCAGTTTATATTTTGGAGCCTCTGCCAGTGCCGCAAAGCTAGTTTGGAGATTTGTGACCGTGAGATTGAGATTCAACGCAGTTATGGTAAGCAAAGGTCACATGTAGTCTGCTACAGTTTTATGTTAGTCAACGATGCCAGTTAAAAGGAATCAATTGGGGACTTGTGTTGAGTAGTCTGAATTGGTAGGCCGCTAGCATTGTGATCAGTGGTCTAATATGTGGATGAAGTCAGAGTTAAAATCTGTTTAATATTTTTCCATAGAAATTATAAAGTGCCTTTGGAAACTATTCAGATCCCTTGACTTTTTCCACATTTTGGTAGGTTACAGCCTTATTCTAAAATTGATTAAATAGTTTTTTCCCCCTCATTAATCTAAACACAATACCCCATAATGACAAAGCTAAAACAGGATTTTAGAATTTTTTGCGAATGTATTAAAAATAAAAAACAGAAATATCGAATTTACATAAGTATTCAGACCCTTTACTCCATACTTTGTTGAAGCATCTTTGGCAGCGATAACAGCCTTGAGTCTTCTTGGGTATGATGCTACAAGGTTGGCACACCTGTATTTGGGAAGTTTCTCCTATTCTTCTCTGCAGATCCTTTCAAGCTCTGTCAGGTTCGATGGGGAGCGTTGCTGCACAGCTATTTACAGGTCTCTCCAGAGATGTTCAATCGGGTTCACGTCCGGGCTCGGGCTGGTTCACTCACGGACATTCAGAGACTTGTCCTGAAGCCACTCCTGCGTTGTGTTAGCTGTGTGCTTAGGGTTGTTGTCCTTTTGGAAAGTGAACCTTCGCACCAGCAGCAGGTTTTCATAAAGGATCTCTGTACATTTCTCCGTTCATCTTTGCCTCAAACCTGGCTAGTCTCCCAGTCCCAGCCGCTGAAAAACACCTCCACAGCATGATGCTGCCACCACCATGCTTCACTGTAGCGATCGTGGTAGGTTCCCTCCAGACGTGACGCTTGGCATTCATACCAAAGAGTTCAATCTTGGTTTCATCAAACCAGAGATTCTTGTTTCTCAAGGTCTGAGAGTCTTTAGGTGCCTTTTGGCAAACTCCAAGCAGGCCTTCATGTGCCTTTTACTGAGGAGTGGCTTCCGTCTGGCGACTCTACCATAAAGGCCTGATTGGTGGAGTGCTGCAGAGATGGTTGTCTTTCTGGAAGGTTCTCTCATCTCCACAGAGGAACTCTGGAGCTCTGTCAGAGTGACCATCGGGTTCTTGGTCACCTCCCGACCAAGACCCTTCTCCCCGATTGCTCAGTTTGGCCGGGCAGCCAGCTCTAGGAAGAGTCTTGTTGGTTCCAAACTTCTTCCATTTAACAATGATGGAGGCCACTGTGTTCTTGGGGACCTTCATGCTGCAGAAATTCTTTGGTACGCTTCCCAAGATATGTGCCTTGAAACAATCCTGTCTCGGAGCTCTACGGACAAATCCTTCGACCTCATGGCATGGTTTTTGCTCTGACATGCACTGTCGACTGTGGGACCTTATATAGACAGGTGTGCCTTTCCAAATCACGTCCAATCAATTGAATTTACCACAGGTGGACTCTCATCAAGTTGCAGAAACATCTCAAGGATGATTAATGGAAACAGGATGCACCTGAGCTCAATTTCGAGTCTCATAGCAAAGTGTCTAAATACTTATGTAAATAAGGTATTTCTGTTAGTTTTTTAATACATTTGCAAAAATTTGGAAAAACCTGTTTTCGCTTTGTTTTAGTGGGGTATTGTGTGTAGATTGATGAGGACAATGTTTTATTTAACACATTTTAGAATAAGGCTGTAACCTAACAAAATGTGGAAAAAGTCAGTCTGAATTTTTCCCGAAAGCACTGTATATTATTGTTCCCGATATCCCGGCATTTTTTTTTTTGTGGGGGGGGGGGGTCGCGGATACTGGTGTTAATTCCTAATTATAACGTATATTTGTACAGTGTATTGATCTGACACCACTAAAGAAGACTGTTTCATGGGCCATACCAGGGTCTGCGGCACAAATGGTACCCTATTCCCTATATAATTCACTACTTTGACCAGAGTCTTATGGGACTGGTCAAAACTAGTGCAATAAAAGGAGAATAGTGTACCATTTGGGATGCATTCCAGGTCATTACTCCTACAGAGGCTCATCAGCCACTATGAGCCTTCTACAGATCTGACAGGTGCTGGGTGTGAAGACATCTAAAAGCCGTTCCTATACTGATGATCTAACCTAACCTGTGGCATCACGACTCACTCACAACCCTCATGAACACACTGTCACCGCACATACCCGGTGGCCCACAACAACATCTGTGACATCATCATGCTTCCACATCAAACTATAAAGACTGGAAATGATAACACAGACAGCATCTAAAGTGTTCTTTGAGTTCATTGGTTCCCACATGTGGGCACACAGAGAGAGGCAGGCTCAGACATGGGGGCCATTTAGAAAAACAGACGGAGAATATGCATTTCCGCTGGTCTCCACAGAGTTCTCAAACCCAGATTAGATTCGAGCCAATGTCTTAAGTAGCTGAACATGTCATTACTTCGACCTTGTGAAAGTGACAAACTGACACTTTTTTTCATTTTGTAAAAAAACAACTTTATATAGAAGGAGTGCCTTTGATTTTACGGCCTGCACATGAGCTTAGCTAGCTAACATTGCCATGACATCGCCTACAAGCGTGATCTGGGATTTCTATTGGAGAAGCAGTTTCTGGAGCTCTTCATCTATCGGCTCTTTGGGGTCTCTCTCATCTAGCTCAGGTGCTGCTCTCTGTCAGTGACATCATCATGGGAAGTCTTTGAGCTTGTACAAAGAGATGTCCTGGAATGGATTCACCTCTCATGTTGTGTAACAATGATGGCGGTGATGATGATGAGCGCACAATGCATGTGTGACTGACTATGAGTCCTATCTGAATGAGACTTATTGTCTGTGCTGACGTGTGATGATAAGACTTCTTCAACATAAGCTTTATACATAGCATCCCCTGTGTGTACAGGATGCCCAGGCTAAGGCACTGCCCGCCTGGCGCCTGCCCTCCATGGCAAGCTGAAAGGGCACGTACATTTAATTCCAGACTCAGTGGTCGTAGTCACAGTTTAATCATAATTCCAAAATTCTCATCTGCTTTTATCTCTGTGGGGTGATTTTAATGTACGCAAATAAAATAACCATCATTATACTGAATCTGAATGGATATATGATCACGGTACATTTCCAAAATAAAGTTCTGGTACTGCATACTGTAAAGGGTATGGAAGGAGTGTGTGTAAGTGGGGGGTGTTGATGTGAACAGAGAGTGGCTTTGAAATTGTATGACTGTAACCATGGTAGCATACACTGAGATGGTGTTGACAGTAGACAGTGAATGTGTAATGATGTATATAATACAATGTGTCATGATAAATAACACAGCCAGCAACATTTTACGTTTCTTTGAGTTCAATGATTCTCACATGTGGGCATACAGAAAGGAGCAGGCTCAAACACAAGAGCCATTTTGAAAAACAGACAGAGAATAAGCGCCTCTGCATGTCTCATCTGGCTCAGGTGCTGCTCTCTGTCAGTGACATCATCATCGCGGGGAGGAAGCCTTTGAGCCGAAGCAAAGAGATGATGTCATGGAATGGATTCAGAAATGCACAATGCAGTTGTGATTGACTTTGAGTCCTATCTGAATATGAGACTATTGTCTGTGGTGACAATTGATGATAACACTTCGTCGACAAAAGCTTTAGAGTGTCCACTGTGTGTCTGGATACAAGACACTGTACAGGATGCTCAGAAGAAGAAGAAGAGGGAGGGTAGGTAGGTAGGCACTGCCCGCCTGGCACCTGCCCTCCATGACCAACTTAAAGGGCACATACTGTACACAGCCACAGGCAGGACACAGGCACACTAGTACAGCCACAGGCAGGATATAGCCACAAACTAGTACAGCCACAGACAGGACACAGGCACATGCTATGTACAGCCACATGCAGGACACATCCACATACTGGTTCAGCCACAGGCAGGACACAGCCACATACTAGCACAGCCACAGGTAGGACACAGCAGCCACAGGAAAGACACAGCCACATACTACTACAGCCACAGGCAGTACACAGCAGTCACAGGCAGGACACAGCCACATACTAGTACAGCCACAGGCAGGACACAGCCACATACTAGTACAGCCATATACTAGTACAGCCACAGGCAGGACACAGCCACATACTAGTACAGCCACAGGCAGTACACAGCCACATACTACTACAGCCACAGGCAGAACACAGCAGCCACAGGCAGGACACAGCCACATACTAGCACAGCCACAGGCAAGAAACAGCAGCCACAGGCAGGACACAGCCACATACTAGCACAGCCACAGGCAGGACACAGCAGCCACAGGAAAGACACAGCTACATACTATTACAGCCACAGGCAGAACACAGCAGCCACAGGCAGGACACAGCCACATACTAGCACAGCCACAGGCAGGACACAGCAGCCACAGGAAAGACACAGCTACATACTATTACAGCCACAGGCAGGACACAGCAGCCACAGGCAGGACACAGCCACATAATAGTAGAGCCACAGACAGGACACAGCCACATACTACCACAGCCACAGGCAGGACACAGCCATAGACAGGACATATCCACATACTATTACAGCCACAGGCAGGACATGGCAGCCACAGGCAGGACACAGCCACATAATAGCACAGCCACAGGCAGCACACAGCAGCCACAGGCAGGACACAGCCACATAATAGTAGAGCCACAGGCAGGACACAGCAGTCACAGGCAGAACACAGCCACATACTAGTACAGCCACAGGCAAGACACAGCCATATACTAGTACAGCCATATACTAGTACAGCTACAGGCAGGACACAGTAGCCACAGGCAGGACACAGCCACATACTATTACAGCTACAGGCAGGACACAGTAGCCACAGGCAGGACACAGCCACATACTAATACAGCTACAGGCAGGACACAGTAGAAACAGGCAGGCCACAGGCAGGCCACAGCCAGGACACAGACACATTTAATTCCAGACTCAGTGGTGGTAGTCACAGTTTAATCAGAATTCCAAAATTGTCATGTGTTTTTTTCTCTGTGGGGTGATTTCACTGTACGCAAATAAAATAACTATCATTATGCTGATTCTGAATGGATATATGATAACGATACATTTCCAAAATAAATTATTTTTCAATTGGAGTCCTGTCCTGGTACTGTATCAATACTGTAAAGGGAATGGAAGGAGAGTGGTGGGGAGGGGGGTAAAGGATTTGGAGAATGGGGTTGATGTGAATGGAGAGTGGCATTGAAATGAAATTGTATGACTGTAACTATGGTACCATACGCTGAGACGGTGTTGACAGTAAACAGTGAATGTGTCATGTACACAGGAAGGGAATGCCAGATAGAAGTGTTGAGTAGGAACATCACATTCAATTATAACTTAATAATAGCTCATTTATAATCTACGATGATTTCCCTATAAAGGCCAGCGACCCTTCCACTTGTGGATATCCCATACTTCAGAGGAACACTGACGAGGAGGAAAGCAGGGTTTTAGTGTCCTGTGTGTTATCTTGTGTGTACTGTAGGCTAGGCGCTGAAAGCTGAAATCCCACATGGCTTCTATCAGTGTGTAGGGTTATTGGATCAGTAGACCTGAGAAATCCTGTTATATGGCTACAACTGTCCCCTCCTGACCTTGCCCAGTTCACCCCAGTCCAGTCCACTCAGACCACAATTACATAACTCTATGATCTTCTCAATGAGAGGAGGGAGTTTCACAACAGAAATTATAGCAAATCATTCATCAGCTCATTCATTGTTCTGATAAACTTGTCCAGTAACAGACATGTAGTGGGGAGGTCATTTGAGAGAAATCAAAGCTGGTCAGAAAATAACCTGGACTCTTTTTGCCTTTAAAAAAAAATTAAAAAATTCTTAGAGACAAAAAGAATATGGTCTGCTCCTTTTTAGACTGTCCAAACCGCATCCCTGGTCCTATTTGTAGACACACACTCCAACTGTGCCATAATGTTATTTGTAGAGTATATACACTACCGTTCAAAAGTTTGGGGCCACTTAGAAATGTCCTTGTTTTAGAAAGATAAGCTAAATTGTTTGTCCATTAAAATAACATCAAATATATGAGAAATACAGTGTAGACATTGTTAATGTTGTAAATGACAATTGTAGCTGGAAACGGCAATTTTTTAATGGAATATCTACATAGGTGTACAGAGGCCAATTATCAGCAACCATCATTCCTGTGTTCCACTGGCGCATAGTGTTAGTTACTCCAAGTTTATCATTTTAAAAGCCTAATTGATTATTAGAAAATCATTTTACAATTTTGTTAGCACAGCTGAAAACTGTTATCCTGATTAAAGAAGCAATGAAACTGGCCTTCTTTAGGCTAGTTGAGTATCTGGAGTATCAGCATTTGTGGGTTCGATTACAGGATCAAAATGGCCAGAAACAAAGGACTTTCTTCTGAAACTCGTCAGTCTATTCTTGTTCTGAGAAATTAAGCCTATTCCATGCGAGAAATTGCCAAGAAACAGAAGATTTCAACGCTGTGTACTACTGCCTTCACAGACAGCGCAAACTGGCTCTAACCAGAATAGAAAGAGGAGTGTGAGGCCCCGGTGCACAACTGAGCAAGAGGAAAAGTACATTAGAGTGTCTAGTTTGAGAAACAGACGCCTCACAAATCCTCTACTTGCAGCTTCATTAAATTGTACCCACAAAACACTAGTCTCAACGTCAACAGTGAAGAGGGGACTCCGGGATGCTGACCTTCTAGGCAGAGTTGCAAAGAAAAAGCCATACCTCAGACTGGCCAATAAAAATAAAAGATGGGCAAAAGAACACAGACACTGGACAGAGGAACCATTTTTGATCCTGTAATCAAACCCAAAATCACTATAACGTGACGAAATGTCCAAAAGTTCCGTAACAGTCAGTAGAAACATGTCAAACGATGTACTGAATCAATCTTTAGAATGTTGTTAACATACATCTTGAATAACGTTCCAACCCGGAGAATTAGATTGACTTCAGATGAGCGGTGGAATGGAGGTCCTCCTCATGTGAACGCGCATGGTGAAAGCATGGTCAGCTCATGGCAGTGGTGACTAATTCCTGTCTCCTTCGCCCCCCCTTCACATTATAGTCATCAGACAAAGTTCTATTGACTGTTGACATCTAGTGGAAGCCGTAGGAAGTGAAAACTCATCAATATCTCGCTGCAATTTCAATGAGAGCTTGGTTGAAAATCTGCCACCTCAAAAAAAATCCAAACAGGAAGTGGAACTTCTCAGGTTTTTGCCTGCCATATGAGTTCTGTTATACTCACAGACATAATTCAAACCGTTTTAAAAACTTCAGAGTGTTTTCTATCCAATACGAATAATAATATGCATATATTAGCAACTGGGACTGAGGAGCAGGCAGTTTACTATGGGCACCTCTGTGCACCTTTCATCCAAGCTACTCAATACTGCCCCTGCAGCCATAAGAAGTTAAGCAAACAAGAGTATGCCCGCTCAGAAGCGGCGCTTCTAGTGGCCATTTTACCTAGTAATCCGTTTTACCTCATTTCTACCAGCATGTCACATGTGCAATCAGAGGAAAAAAACTGCTAGACCACCTTTACTCCACACACAGCTTTTCAAAGCTTTTGATTCCTGCTTACAAGCAAAAAGTCAAGCAGGACGTACCAGTTACTTGGTCAATACGGAAGTGGTCTGACCAGCCTTTCAAAGCTCTTGATTCCTACTTACAAGCAAAAAGTCAAGCAGGAAGTACCAGTGACTTGCTCAATACGGAAGTGGTCTGACCAGCCTTTCAAAGCTCTTGATTCCTACTTACAAGCAAAAAGTCAAGCAGGAAGTACCAGTGACTTGCTCAATACGGAAGTGGTCTGATGACGTGGATGCTATGCTACAGGACTGTTTTTCTAGCGCAGACTGGAATATGTTCCAGGATTTATCCGATGGCATTGAGGAGTTTACCACATCAGTCACTTGCTTCATCAATAAGTGTATCGATGATGTCGAACCCACAGTGACCGTTCGTACATATCCGGATTACAGGCAACATCTGCACATATGGATTACAGGCAACATCTGCACCGAGTTAAAAGCTAGAGCTGCCACCTTCCAGGAGCAGGATACTAATCCGTACGCTTATAGGAAATCCCGCTTTCCGATGAACCATCAAACAGGCAAAGCTTCAATACAGGACTAAGATTGAATCCTACTACATTTACATTTACATTTAAGTCATTTAGCAGACGCTCTTATCCAGAGCGACTTACAAATTGGTGCGTTCACCTTATGACATCCAGTGGAACAGCCACTTTACAAACAGTGCATCTAAATCTTTTAAGGGGGGGGGGTCAGAAGGATTACTTTATCCTATCCTAGGTATTCCTTAAAGAGGTGGGGTTTCAGGTGTCTCCGGAAGGTGGTGATTGACTCCGCTGTCCTGGCGTCGTGAGGGAGTTTGTTCCACCATTGGGGGGCCAGAGCAGCGAACAGTTTTGACTGGGCTGAGCGGGAACTGTACTTCCTCAGTGGTAGGGAGGCGAGCAGGCCAGAGGTGGATGAACGCAGTGCCCTTGTTTGGGTGTAGGGCCTGATCAGAGCCTGGAGGTACTGAGGTGCCGTTCCCCTCACAGCTCCGTAGGCAAGCACCATGGTCTTGTAGCGGATGCGAGCTTCAACTGGAAGCCAGTGGAGAGAGCGGAGGAGCGGGGTGACGTGAGAGAACTTGGGAAGGTTGAACACCAGACGGGCTGCGGCGTTCTGGATGAGTTGTAGGGGTTTAATGGCACAGGCAGGGAGCCCAGCCAACAGCGAGTTGCAGTAATCCAGACGGGAGATGACAAGTGCCTGGATTAGGACCTGCGCCGCTTCCTGTGTGAGGCAGGGTCGTAAACTGGCTCTGACGTTTTGTCGGATGTGACTGGGCTTGCAAACTATTACAGATTACAAAGGAAACTCAGCCGCAAGCTGCCCAGTGACGCGAGCCTATCAGATGATCTAAATGCCTCCAATGCTCGCTTTGAGGCAAGCAACACTGAACCATGCAAGGGGGCCCCAGCTGTTCTGAACGACTATGTGATCACGCTCTCCGTAGCCGATGTGAGTAAGACCTTAAAACACGTCAACATTCACAAGGCTCCAGGGCCAGGCGGATTACCAGGATGCGTACTCAGAGCTTGCGCTGACCAACTGGCAAGTGTCTTCACTGACATGTTCAACCTCTCCCTGACTGAGTCTGTAATGCCTACATGTTTCAAGCTGACCACCATAGTCCCTGTTCCCAAGAATGCCAAGTTAACCTGCCTAAATGACTACCGCCCCATAGCACAGACATCGGAAGTGCTTTGAAAGGCTGGTCATGGCTCACATTAACTTCTCTGCGCTACGCATCCCTAATACGGGATCACTTTCCTAAACAACCACTAGAATTGCAGGGCGCCAAATGCATAAATATTACTAAAAATATTTATAATCATGCAATCAAAAGTGAAATATACCAAAACACAGGTTAGCTTGTTGTTAATCCACCTATCGTGTCAGATTTTGAAAATATATTTTACAGCAAAAGAAATCCAAGCTTTTGTGAGTGTAGCTTTCAATGCTACATCAGCTAGCCCCAAATTAGCATGGTCACAAAAGTGTGAAAAGCAATAAAATGAATCGCTTACATTAGATAATCTTCGGACGTTTCCACCCATGAGACCTCCCAGTTACACAACAAATCTTCTTTTTGTTCGATAAATATTACTTTTATCACAAAAAAAACGCCATTTGGGTTGCGCGTTATGATGAAAAAAACTACAGCCTCGTTCTGGTCCTGAAAGGAAGATGGAAATTTCCAAACGTATCAGATTAAAAAATATCACTAAAAATATTTATAATCATGCAGTCACAAGTGAAATATACCAAAACACATTTTAGCTTGTTGTTAATCCACTTATCATGTCAGATTTTGAAAATATATTTTACATCGAAAGAAATCCAAGTTTTTGTGAGTGTAGCTTTCAATGCTATAACAGCTTAGCCTTATATTAGCTTGGCTAGCTTGGTCACGAAAGTAAGAAAAGCAATCAAATTAATCGCTTACCTTTGATAATCTTCGGGTTTTCCACTCACGAGACACCCAGTTACACAACAAATGTTATTTTTGTTCGATAAATATTACTTTTATCACAAAAAAACGCCATTTGGGTAGAGCGTTATGATGAAAAAACAAAAGCCTTGTTCCGTTCGACAAATCCCAAAAAGTATCCGAAATGGTCGTAGAAACATTTAAAATGTTTTTTATAATCAAACCTCAGGTTGTCTTTAACAAACATAATCGATAATATTTTAACCGGAGCATAACCTATTCATTAAGAGAGGAAATGAAAATGGTGAGCTCCTCCCGTGCGCGCAGGAAATATTCAGAGGACACCTGACCTCTTTTGAAACATCTCGCTAATTTTTCAAAATAAAAGCCTGAATCTATGTCTAAAGCCTGGTCACAGCCTGAGGAAGCCATTGGAAAAAGAATCTGGTTGATACCCCTTTAAATGGAGGTTAGACAGGCCAGGAAACAAAGTTTTTTAATTTTAAATATCACTTCCGGGTTAATTTTTCTCAGGATTTCGCTTGCAGAATAAGTATTGTTTTTCTCACAGACAATATTTTGACAGTTTTGGAAACTTTGGAGTGTTTTCTATCCTAATCCGTAAATTATATGCATATTCTATGATCTGGGCCAGAGAAAATGTCCATTTACGTTCGGTACATTATTTGAAAAAAATATATATATATCTGACCTCTAGCGCTAAGAGGTTTTAATACCATCATCCCAGAAACCCTAGACCCACTTCAATTCGCATAATGCCCAAACAGTTCCACAGATGATGCAATCTCCATTGCACTCCACACTGCCCTTTCCCTCCTGGACAAAAGGAACACCTACGTGAGAGTGCTGTTCATTGACTACAGCTCAGCTTTCAACACCATAGTTCCCTCAAAGCTCATCACTAAGTCCCTTCCTGTACTGCCTGTTCACCCATGACTGCGTGTTCACACACAACTTTAACACCATCATTAAGTTTGCCGATGACACAACGGTGGTAGGCCTGATCACTGACAATGATGAGACATCCTACAGGGAGGAAATCAGAGACCTGGCAGTGTGATGCCAGGACAACAACCTCTCCCTCAATGTGAGCAAGACAAAAGTGCTGATCGAGGACTACAGAAAAGGGGGGGGCAAGCTTCTACCCCCAAGCCATAAGACTGCTGAACAGGTCATCAAATGGCTACCCCAACTATTTGGATTGACCCCCTTTTTTTAAAGATAATGCTACTCACTGTTTATTATCTATGTATAGTCACGTTACCCCTACCTACATGTACATATTACCTCAATTACCTCAACTATCCTGTACCCCCCACATTGACTCGGTACCGGTACCCCATTTATATAGCTTCGTTATTGTTATTTTATTGCGTTACTTTGTTTAATTTTTTATACATTTTTAGAAAACGTTTTATTTTTATAAAATCATCAAAGGGCTTGGTTAAGGGCTTGTCAGTAAGCATTTCATGGTACACCTGTTGTATTCGGCACATGTGACGAATACCATTTGATTTGATTTGACACACACACAGCCCATTTCTGATTACGAAACATAACAGAGGGCACACAATAAAGTAATAATATATCCAAGGGTAGTTGTCAGGTTTTGGCCAGGACTGTTCAGGTTTTGGTCACTAGATGTCCCCATTGCACCTTTTTTGAACCTTTTGTTTTTTTCCTTGCTCTAATTATTGTTTGCACCTGTATGTCGTTCCCTTGTTGGTATTTAAACCCTGTGTGTTCCTCAGTTCTTTGCTCAGTGTTTGTACGTTAGCACCCAGCCCCAGCCCTGCTGTTAACTTTTTCTCTTGTTGGAGTTTCCAGAGGTTCTCTGGTATTGTTCTTGTTTATTTTGGATTAGTCTTTTGAGGTTTGTTTTTTCCCTTGCTGTTCTTACCACTTTGTGGATTTTCTTTGTATTTTGGAAGATATCTATTTTTGTCTCTTGGCTTTTGTTTTGACGTTGTGGATTTATATTTTTGCCGGAAGATCTTTCCTTTGATTAAACCACCGTCTCTAGTACTGCTGTGTCTGCCTCATCTTCTGGGTTCTGCCGATTTATTAGTGACTGTTTCTCACACCGGGTCCTGACAGTAGTGGTACCACCATCAAAGCATTGTGTCCAGGCACCGTCTATAGCTGCTGGAAGATGTTTGGGGGTGGGGTGCGGAGATTTTTTTTCACGAAGGGGGGGGGGGGTGGGGGCAGTTAGTAGTGGCAGATAAAAAAGAATTGCACACACTACAGATGGCTATCAGTCTGCTAATACAGGACTAGTTAAGCCCAGTGCACTACTTTGTGAAAACAAACCTTTATATTAAGAGGACAGACGTTTTGCTGTGAAGTAATAATGTATTTCAATGGAAAAGTGATTAAACCAACAGTGCCACATCTTGTTTTTACTTCAGTGTTTTTCTCTTATATGAATTCGATTTTTTTTATGATTCACTTACGATTGATTTAAAAATTATGCTGATCGATTTGAAAGAAGGTTATGGAACAATGCAACATAAATAATGTTGATGATATCAAGCCTTTAGAGATTATCTATTTTCTCTCAGAATATATTTTTGTTATCATGTTGTCGTACTGTGCCAGTGGAAACGCCATTTCAATCAGCTACTAGACACAGTGGTGGATCTGACTGTGGGACCTTCAGAACGACCCAAATGGCACGCATACAGTACCTATTGTATCTACCAGGACTTATTTTAATATATTGTGTGTTTTAGTGCGAAGGATGTATTCTGTGTGATTAAATATATTCTTTATTAGACTATGCTGAGATAAACAAAATCACTTGACGGTGTTGTGATGCTTTACTGGCTCTGGGCATAATATCAAATCAAATCTATTTTTATTTGTCACATGCGCCAAATACAACAGGTGTAGACCTTAAAGTGAAATGCTTACTCACAAGCCCTTAACCAACAATGCAGTTTTAAGAAAAATACCTAAAAATTAAAATAAATAAAAGTAACAAACAATTAAAGAGCAGCAGGAAAATAACAATAGCGAGGCTACATACAGGGGGTACCAGTACAGAGTCAATGCGCGGGGGTACCGGTTAGTCGAGGTAATTGAGGTACTATGTACATGTAGTTACAATTATTAAAGTGACTATGCAGAGACAATAACAGAGACCAGAATCAGCGTAAAATACGGAGGGGGGGGGGGGGGGGCAATGCAAATAGTCTGGGTAGCAATTTGATTAGATGTTCAGAAGTCTTATGGCTTGGGGGTAGATGCTGTTTAGAAGCATCTTGGACCTATACTTGGCGCTATGGTACCGCTTGCTGTGCGGCAGCAGAGAGAACAGTCTATGACTAGGGTGGCTGGAGGCTTTGACAATTTTCGGGCTTTCCTCTGACACCACCTGGGATAGAGGTCCTGGATGGCAAGAGGCTTAGCCTAGGTGATGTACTGGGTCGTACTCACTAACCTCTGTAGTGCCTTGCGGTTGGAGGCCGAGCAATTGCCATACCAAGCAATGATGCAACCTGTCAGGATGCTCTCGATGGTGTAGCTGTAGAACCTTTTGAGGATCTGAGGACCCATGCCAAATCTTTTCAGTCTCCTGAGGGGGAATAGGTTTTGTCGTGCCCTCTTCACGCCTGTCTTGATGTGCTTGGACCATGTCAGTTTGTTGGTGATGTGGACGCCAAGGAACTTGAAGCTCTCAATCTGCTCCACTACAGCCCCGTTGATGAGAATGGGGGCGTACTCGGTCGACCTTTTCCACAATCATCTCCGTTGTCTTGATCACGTTGACCACGTTGAGGGAGAGGTTGTTGTCCTTGCACCACATGGTCAGTTGACCTGATGTGATGATGACCAAAATACATTACTTTCTAAATTAAAAAATAAAATCACTTTTCTGGTAACCTGCTTTCTGTAATATGGCAATAATTATGCCTTCAACTGAAATGTGTCTTCCGCATTTAACCCAACCCCACTGAATCAAAAATGTGCCAGGCGGCTGTCTTAATTATCATCCATATCTTCGGCGCCTGGGGAAATGCCTTGCTCAGGTGTAGAATGACAGATTTCTACCTTGTCAACTCGATCCAGCAACCTTTGGGTTACTGGCCCAACGCTCTAACCACTAGGCTACCTGCCACCCCGTATGATGATGGTGATGCTGGTGAATATGATGAGTATGAAGAAGATGATGATGATGGTGATAATAATGGTGATGGTGATGTTGGTGAATATGAAGATGATGAACCTTTTGTTGCTACAGGGACCCATCCTCCCCTATTAAGGTTCCACCAACCTACTGTGATTTCTGCTATTAGCAGCCGTTTAGCTGGTTAAATAAAGGTTAGCCATGTGTTGGCAAAAATGTACTTTCAAGTCAAGAAAGCTTAGCAGCAGCCGGTGGCACTGGTATTAGGTATTAGTTATTCTCCTCTTTTGTACAATAGGCATGGAATTGTAATTATGCTGCTGCTAGCAGTATTCATATAAACCTTGAAGTAAAATACTTATTTTTCCTCTTATTTTTTTATTTTCTATATATTTTCACGGACCTGCTGCAGTATTTCACCTCAGGTTGAATACCCATGGTAACTTGATACAGAAATATTCCTTTGTGACAGTCAGGAAATTGTGTACTGGCCCTTTAAACCGCGACAGGAGATGGGAGGGTGGTGAGCGCAGAGAAAGTAGTGGATAGGACTGCGCCACAGATTATCCATTATATTGACAAGATTCTCTAGTGTCCGCTCTAAAATGGAAAGAAGTGTCTTCAAAAATGGAACGCGGTCAGGCGGAGGCAAGATCAGGTGGGACTAATTTAGCCAATGAGAGGTCAGTTACGCGTGTGAACAACAGGCACAACTACAATCAAATGTTTTTTTCTCAAAGTTGCCGGGATGTTATGTGTCCTACTTATATCAGTACACTCGTGACAACCTAACCATTACGAAACGTATATTCTATCAAATAAGCGACGCGGAGTGAATAAACTATTATATTTGTGTTGACCAAATTCGAAACTCTCGTTAACCTCCATACTAAAACTCTAGGATTTGTGAGCGGGTAAAAACGCCACCTCCTGGAGAAAAATATTTAGGGAGAAATGAACCTTATCCCTCTCGCTTCGCCTCTTTCTCTCTGACTGTTCAGTGTTTTGTGCGCCACGGCACAGCAAACTTGACGGACGTAGGCTTCATTAGGACTGTGGGACCGATATCATAGCCTACCTTATTGTTGGACTCGTGGGATATTCATAACACTTTGGAGATGAAGTAGTCAGATTCAAAAACGATTTTAGCGATATCGTATTCTGTAAAAGGAAGGTATCCTTTGTCCTTTAAAAGCGGTTTAGACTAATCCTGCTCTGTTCAGAACTCAATTTTGAAATTCAACTTTCTCATATTCAATTTCCCAGTCTGGACTACCAGAAATCAAGGTAACATTTTGGACATATTTGTAATTGTGTGATTTGAACTGCTGAGTATTGGCTTGATTACATTTGTCTTGATTACATTTAATATATATATATATATATATTGAATTATTATTGACGATCATAACGCTTAAACATATTTCATACAACGTTCAAATACCTTTGAATCGGGGAACAACATTGGTAAAAATAAAAATATAAATGTACATCTCATTTGAATATAAAATATGTTTGTGGAACAATCTCAGCGCCTTGCACTCTCGTCGTGTAGGGGCAGTTAGTTGGCTGGTTCCTCAATATAGGAGAGCGCAGTCTATTGTGCGTTAACTCACAACCATGCAGCCTAGTCTTCCCCTTTTTGTTTATCGTGTCTGTAACTCAACCCACCGCCGATGAAGATATATTCATTGTGTTTAAAAAGGTCTTATCAACTGGGTTAGTTTTGATTAAGACCCCCATCATTACAACAATTGAACATCACCTTAGATGATCTGCCCGTCTGAAAGTTGTTGTCTGCCACTTTAAATCAATGACCTACAGGGTTAATGTATGTATTGCTTAGGCTCATCTTTGTTACTTCTATTGTAGCGTGTGCTGGCTGCATTCATTGAAGTTGAAAATATGTGACTAGTAAAAAGTTATTGTTGTGAGTTCTGCCATCCCGAGCGAGAGAGACAAGAAATTTGAGGTACTTTCCTCCACTTTTCATTCATATTTTTTTTAATGGACTTTAATTGAGCATAAAATAGGCTTAAATGCAATATTTATTTGCGATTATGAAGTGTTTTACTGGGGGTGAAAACATAAATGCTCCAAATAACTAGTTCCCTAATACAGTAGATAGAATGTCCTGTAGGACTTAGAAATGGCAATGGGGTGTAATGCGTCAGTGCTCCAATAGCAAGACAGGTTATTTTAACATTACTCTACATGGGAAAACCTTGAGCATCATCATCCATCCCGTGGCATTTTAGCATGATTAGAATTTTACTGAAGCTAACAAACTAGCCTGGAGTTATTCTGTCTGACAGTACTGAGTTAATGCTTGTGTTTACTATTAAAAACTTACACAGATTATCTCTTTCTCTCTCTCTCTCTCTCTTCTATCTCTTTCTCTTCCCCTCTCTCTCTTTCTCTTCCCCCCTCTTTCTCTTCCCCAACTCCTTCTTTCTCTTCCCCATCTCTCTTTTCCTCTCTCTCTCTCTCTCTCTCTCTCTCCCTCTCTTGCTCTCTCTCTCTATCCCCCTCTTTCCTTCTTCCCTCCCATCTCTCGCTTCCCCTCTCCTCTTGGCACTGCTAACAAATACACCATGACAGCGCAATACACAAGGGGTGGAACAGTGCCAAAGGTACCCACAGGACAAACAGAATAATATTAGTCTGAGGAGAGATTAAATAGCATTAATACAACAAAAATAATTCTAAATACACCTTTAGTTTACAAAGTTAAACAGATGTATTTTTTCTTCATAATAAGCAGGAGTAATATTCTTAGATCAGAATGACAGCAGACTGTACTTCTATCCATGTCACTAAAGACTAACAGAAACAAAAGACAAATTTAACTAGAATGGCTTATCTTTTCTCCCCCAACCCACCAAGAGGTAACATGTAGATATACACATTTACTTTCAAAGCATACACACGAAACACACCATAGTAGCAATAAAAACAAAATATAAACTGAGGTACACTTGCGACATGTACTGAGAGTAATAGAGATCTCTCTCTCTATCCCTCTCTCTATCCCTCTCTCTCTATCCCCCTCTCTCTCTCTATCCCACCCCCCTTCCCTCATATCTCTCACTCTCTCTCACCCCCATCCTCCTCTTTCCTTGCCAAATTGTCTATTTTCCAGTTCATTACCTCTGTGCCCTGAGCTTGTTATCATATTTGGCACGCCACTCGTTCCTCAGTAGATGGGTGTCACTGTATCGCATCAGCCGAGTGATTTTGATTGGACCTGATGGATAATTACAGGACATGGTATTGTGTTGCATCTAGGCAATTGAGTCATCATGTGTAGGCCAAGTACTGTAAACAGCATCGACCACGAGTAAAGCCTCTAACTTCTGCTAGGGTTTCCATTTATTTTGTCAATACTTTTCTCAAAGTTCAGTGATTATACCCCCCTTCTTGTAGCAACTGTTATTCTAAACAAAATGATTGATACATGGTGACATGAGCTTGGCTTTGTGTTGGGTTGCACTGCAGAGCATACAGCCTCTGACCTTTGCCCTCAGATGTTGGGACTCTGACTGTACTTTAATTGAAGCAGTGTGATTGGTGGTAACTGCTGCCTGGGTATTGTGAAGGCAGAGGCTCCTGTTGGCTACCTGCCCAGTTCTGCTCTGCACTACTCTGAGATCATGCTCTCCCTACAGTCTGCAGCATTGGAGGGAGGGTGGATTCAGACACACTGACGAGAGGCTGCTTCTTGTAAAAACAGCTGACTTCAGGCGTATTTCACAGTCAGATTGTGTCGAATTTCTAGAGGTGCCAAACAAATTCCCCAGCGACTCAACAGGGAGTTAAGTTAAAGTGGCAAGTCCTCAGGATGATTTCTATGGCTGTACACCCATAGCCCATAATCATCAGCTGCCTCATATGCCCAATTTGACTAAAGGTTTCCTACTTGTGTGGACCATGTAGTGTTCTTGTGTGGACCATGTGTAGATCTGCCTGTTCCCCTCTAAACCAGGCAGGAAATGCAAATGTAAATTGTTTGAGTTTGCTGCAGTCCACCTACCTACCTACCTACCTACCTTCACCCCAGTGACTGCCTATAGGAGACTGGGTATGATTAGAGGAAGACTTGCCATTTTGGGCTTGAAGGGTCCACTTACTTTGTCTACAGACTCTGCAGCACATCAGAACCACAGGGTCTGACCTCTCTGCCTGAGGCTCACAATGCAATGTAGGCCCATAAGTCTCATAATCACAAATATGATTTTAATGGCCATTCAATCTTTTAACAATACATTTTAATTATGCCATTTTTCATTAAGTATTTTGGATAACGTAATGAATGAAGTATTATCCCAAGGGTGTTGGCTCAATCAGTCCTCACGTGATGCAAGCCTTTGACCCCCAGGTGAACATTCAACCCAGTGACCTTTATAGCCACGCAGAACTCAAGACACATAAATCTAGAGATATTTTTATACACACGTTGGCTGGATTGGGTGTCAGTGGGTGATGAGGTCTAAACTCTCTTCGGTAATTCAATATGAATTATTCAAACGTTCTAAACTGTTGAAACCTTGTGACTTGAGTAGCCAGTTTAGGTTATAGGCCCCTCAAATATAAATCTGGACCTTGAAGTCAGTTCCACTGCTTTTGTATATTCTTCCTCTCTAATCAATGACGGATTTAGACCTGGGACACAAGGTGCGTGCATCTTAATGATCAGGTAGAACAGAAACCCAGCAGTACTCAGGAGGACCTCCTTGGGGAAGTGTCGAATACCCCTGCTGTATCACTTAGTGTGTGTGTGTGTGCACATTCTTGTGGTTGATAGCAGGCTACTCGTCTTGGTTATTTTCCCTCCTGTTGATCTTGGATAGGACTGGAGTCCCAGAGAAGGGATAATGTGTCTGGCAAAATTACAGGAACTACCTTTCTCCTGAACGGGAAGCAGATGCCTTTTAAGTTAGACACATCTTGCTGAGGACATGAACTTATCTGAAACCTTTTCAACATGGAAGTAAGAAGCAGTTGAACTTGAAAATTGACATCTTTATACTTTCTTGAGGTTTGAACTTTACCTGTTGAACTTTATTGTTTTATGGACCTTAGCTGACTTCACCTGCTAGAATTGGAATGAGTGTTTCTGAAGTGGCCTGGACCCTGTTAGCTGATATTGTAGCTACCTAACGCTGAAAGGCGTCCTCATTTCAGCTCTTGCCGTCGCTAGGTTGTAATCCTATGAGCGTCCTCTGAGCTACCTACAGGGTTCTCCTGTTGATCTGTAACCCTAGTGGAGTGGGTTACAACCCCATCAAATGGCTTGGGCCATGCCTTAAAGGACAGTGTTTAGCCAGGGATAAGTAGGCTGATACTCAGTAAAAGCTAGTTCTTGCTGTGTTGAGATGCATCTGATACTGTACTGTGCATTCCAAAAGCATACCTGTGTTGGTTACTTTCCATAAAATTTGACAAATGCAGAGATAAATTACCGGTTTTGCAGTCAATTTTTTATTTAACTAGACAAGTCAGTTAAGAACAAAGTCTTATTTCCAATGACGGCCTACCCCGGCGATGCTGGGCCAATTGTGCGCTACCCTATGGGACTCCCAATCACAGCCGGTTGTGATACAGCCTGGACTCGAACCAGGGTCTGTAAGACACCTCTAACACTGAAATGCAGTGCCTTAGACAGCTCCGCCACTCGGGAGCCTGGTGAACGTATGCATCTGTGGTTCAACAACACTTCAGGCTGATATGTTCAGCTTCTGCTTGACAAGATGGATTTGTTGTACTGTAGCATAGGGTTGGGACGATTTTATAGAATTCAGTTGAATATTGTGATATTTGACATTGATGATATATCGTGAAGTGTGAGACTGTACTCTATTTAAACTCTACGAATCCAAACTGTGCAGTTTTATTAGTCTGTATCAATATGTTGAATATCAAGTCTAATTTAATTAACTAAGCCTTTTTTTCTCTCCATACTAAGATTATTTAATGAGAATGCAACTAATATATTAAATAAAAACAAAAATGGCACAGTCTAGGATGATCTAGTCAGTACCAGAGCAAAACGATTATATTGGATATCACAATATTTGGAGTAGCATATTGTAGAAGAGGTCTCCCCAAAAATCGCTCAACCCCACTGAAGCACTTTCAATCTTGTATCATTTTGCACAAACAGCTTCTACAGTACAGTTTTTACCCAGAAGCCTGGGTTTAATTGACAAGCGTTTAGAGACAAGCATTTAGACAATGGACGTGGAAAAGCTGTGAAATTTCAGATAATACTACCTGATAATACCTAATTAGCATGTCTGAACTCAAAAGAAATGACTAGAAATCATGTCATTTTCTCATGGTAAGTCACATTCCCAAGGTACAGTCTGAGGTCATCTTCAGTTGCTTTTCTCTTCAACCAAATCGAACAATGTTTTAGGGGAGTGTTCTTGTTTACAATATGTAAATGAGGTTGCAGTGTTTACACTTCGTAGATATTGGATTGCAAGTTGAATTGTCCCTCCTTCTGTCTGATTGTCCCTTGTCTGCTTTGATAAAGGTTTCAATGGAGACATGGTTAACAATTAACCCTGATTGCATTAATTCCCTTCACCTCTGGCTCTGACACACCACCACTACTTTCACTGGCCTAGTAGTTGGGCAGTTGGGCAATACTGTAGACTACTCACTAGAGCAGTCCTATGTATTCAAAACACATTGTGCTGAGTGATGTGCAGTGTGCAGCTGGTCTGTCTGTCAGAGAGAGAAATGCCCTGGCCTGTTCACAGTTCAGTGGTTCTCCATTGTTCTCTCCCTACGTGCTCTCCCTCCGATCTGTATCTCTCAAGCCTACGGCCACTGGGGAGAGATGACGGCATTCCTTCTTTGTCTTTTCAGCGACCTCCTCTGTGTTAACCTTGGCCACTCCATTAGAGGGCTGATCCATCCTGTGCCTCCTAGACCACTGTGCCTCCTAGACCATTGGTCTGGTCTATAGAAGTAACATAATACCCTGAGAGTCATACCTCTAATAGTCCTTTGTCTGTCAGCAGTATCCTAGCCATGCAGTCCTTTTTACTCTGGGTGAGTAGAGGGTGTTCTGGGCTGGACTGGCCTGCCATGTCTACTGGGTCAGTTCTCAGGAGATGGCCCAACGTGCTGTGTGTGTGGAACCCTTTTAGGGTTTGGCTTCCGTCCCTCTTTACACTGAAAGCACTGCTTTGTTTCTTGTTGATCTGGGTCCATTGTAATCTGTGACGTTGTTGGTTCTTCAGTTCTGCTGGCTTTGTGCTAGTCTAAGTCTATAGGGACAGACTGGATGTGTGTGTGTGAACCGTGAGAGAAAGTGTGTGTATACATTTTAGTCTGACTGATGAATCACTCATCTACAAATACAGTGCCTTCTGAAAGTATTCACACTTCTTTTTCCACATGTTGTTGTGTTACAGTATGAATTTAAAATGATTTTGTGTCTCTGGCCTGAACACAATACCCCATAATGTCAAAGTGGAATTATGTCTATTTGAAACATTTTACAAATGAAAAAATGAAAAGCTGAAATGTATTTAGTCAATAAGTATTAAATCCATTTGTTATGGCAAACCTAAATAAGTCCAGCAGTAAATGTGTTTAACAATTCACATCATAAGTTGCATGGACTCACTTCGTGTGCAATAAGTGTTGAACATGATTTTTGAATTGGTATTGGTGTTTATTAGGATCCCCATTAGCCGCTGCAAAAGCATCAGCTACTCTTCCTGGGGTCCACATGAAACATGTCATAATACAAAGTACTGAACATTATTAGTCAAGGACCGGAATACATCAATTTAAAATGTCTCACACAGCCTATATATCTGTAGATACACACAATATCGAGGTCTAATACATAGTACAGTGCAAATTACAATACAATATATACACTGCTCAAAAAAATAAAGGGAACACTTAAACAACACAATGTAACTCCAAGTCAATCACACTTCTGTGAAATCAAACTGTTCACTTAGGAAGCAACACTGATTGACAATAAATTTCACATGCTGTTGTGCAAATGGAATAGACAAAAGGTGGAAATAATAGGCAATTAGCAAGACACCCCCAAAAAAGGAGTGATTCTGCAGGTGGTGACCACAGACCACTTCTCAGTTCCTATGCTTCCTGGCTGATGTTTTGGTCACTTTTGAATGCTGGCGGTGCTCTCACTCTAGTGGTAGCATGAGACGGAGTCTACAACCCACACAAGTGGCTCAGGTAGTGCAGCTCATCCAGGATGGCACATCAATGCGAGCTGTGGCAAAAAGGTTTGCTATGTCTGTCAGCGTAGTGTCTAGAGCATGGAGGCGCTACCAGGAGACAGGCCAGTACATCAGGAGACGTGGAGGAGGCCGTAGGAGGGCAACAACCCAGCAGCAGGGCCGCTACCTCCGCCTTTGTGCAAGGAGGTGCACTGCCAGCGCCCTGCAAAATGACCTCCAGCAGGCCACATTGTGTTGTTTAAGTGTTCCCTTTATTTTTTTGAGCAGTGTATAATACAAGTCACCTTTGTGCAGTAAGGTGTTATTTTATCTGTTTTTTTATCTGTTTTTATTGCTAGTCTGAGTTACCTAGGTTGGCAGAGTTCGATGTAGTCATGGTTCTATTTTAATACTGTGTTTCCCAGCCTCTGACCTGGAGACTGTGAAGAGACCTCTGGTTGCATGTCTTGTGTTGTATCGATGAGTGTCTGAACTGTGTGCCAACTGCTTGAGCAGACAGTTCAGTACTGTACCTTCAACACACTCTCACAAAGACCAATAGTGATGCAGTCAATCTCTCCTCAACTTTGAGCCATGAGAGATTGACATGCATGTTACTGACACTCCCTCTGTGTACATCTAAGTGTGATATGTGCTGATTTGTTCTGGATCAACTGCAATTTACCTATGTCCTTCTTTGCCGCACATGGCCACACAGCTGGGCAGTAGTCCAGGGGTGAGAGAACTAGGGCCTGTAGGACCTGTCTGGTCGACTGATGTGTCAAGAAGGCAGAGCAACCTATCATGGACAGACCTATTTCCATTTTAGCAGTGATTGAGTCTGTTTTAACTTTGACAGCTTGCTATCTAGGGTTACACCCAGCAGTTTAGTCTCCTCAACTTGCTCAATAGCTGCATTATTCAATAATAATCTAATCTAGGTTTAGCATTGGGTGAGTGATTTGTCCCAGAGGAAGGAAACCGCTCAGGGATTTCATCATGAGGCCAATGGTTACAGAGTTTAATGGCTGTTATGGGGGAGAACTGAGAATGGATCAAAAACATTGCAGTTACTCCACAATACTAACTTAAATGACATAGTGAAAAGAAGGGAGCCTTGACAGAATAAAAATATTCCAAAACATGCATCATGTTTGCAATAAGGCATTCAAGTACAACTGCAAAAATGTGGCAAGGAAATTAACTTTGTCCTGAATACAAAGCGTTATGTTTGGGGCAAGTCCAACACAATGTTATGCTTGTCATCGGCAAGGACTAGGGAGTTTTTAGGACAAAAAGTAACAGAATAGTGCTTAGCACAGGCAAAATCCTAGAGGAAAACCTGGTTCATTCTGCTTTCTAACAGACACTGGTAGACAAATTCACCTTTCAGCAGGACAATAACATAAAACACAAGGCCAAATATACACTGGAGTTACTTACCAAGTTGATGTTCCTGACTGGCCTAGTTACAGTTTTGACTTAAATCGGCTTGATAATCTATGGCAACACTTAAAAATGGCTGTCTAGCAATGGTCAACAACCAACTTGACAAGCTTGAAGACTTTTTTTAACGAATAATGTGCAAATATTGTACAATCCAGGTGTGCAAAGTTCCGAGACTTACCCAGAAAAACTCACAGCTGTAATCGCTGCCAAAGGTGATTCTAACATGTATTGACATAGGGGATTGAATACTTATGTAATCAAGATATATTACTGTTTTATTTTTTTAATTTATTTTTCAAATTTTCTTTGTGTTTTTTGTAGATTGGTGACAAAAAAATGACACTTACATCAATTTTAATCCCAAATTGTAACACTACAACATTTTGAAAAAGTAAAGGAGTGTGAATACTTTCTGAAGGCACTGTAACTACCTACAGTTGAAATCGGAAGTTTACATACACTTAGGTTGGAGTCGTTTAAGCTAGTTTTTCAACCACTCCACACATTTCTTTGGTCGGTTAGGACATCTACTTTGTACATGACACAAGTAAAATTTTCCAACAACTGTTTACAGACAGATTATTTCACTTATAATTCACGGTATCACAATTCCAGTGGGTCAAAAGTTGACATACACTAAGTTGACTGTCCCTTCAAACAGCTTGGAAAATTCCAGAAAATTATGTCATGGCTTTAGAATCTTCTGATTGGCTAATTGACATAATTAGAGTCAATTGGAGGTGTACCTGTGGATGTATTTCAAGGCCTACCTTCAAACTCAGTGCCTTTTTGCTTGACATCATGGGAAAATCAAAAGAAATCAGTCAAGACCTCAGAAATAGAATTGTAGACCTCCACAAGTCTGGTTCATCCTTGGGTGCAATTTCAAAATACCTGAAGGTATTATTATTAATATGCAAGTATAAACACCATGGGACCACGCAGCCGTCATACCGCTCAGGAAGGAGGTGTGTTCTGTCTCCTGGAGATGATTGTACTTTGGTGCGAAAATTGCAAATCAATCCCAGAACAACAGCAAAGGACCTAGTCAAGGTACTGGAGGAAACAGGTACAACATTATCTATAACCAGAGGAAAACGAGTCCTATATCAACATAACCTGAAAGGCCGCTCAGCAAGGAAGAAGCCACTGCTCCAAAACCGCCATTAAAAAGCCAGACAGCGGTTTGCAACTGCACATGGGGACAAAGATCATACTTTTTGGAGAAATGTCCCCTGGTCTAATGAAACAAAAATAGAATGGTTTGGCCATAATGACCATTGTTATGTTTGGAGGAAAAAGGGGATGCTTGCAAGCCGAAGAACACCATCCCAACCGTGAAGCACGGGGGTGGCAGCAGCATGTTGTGGGGGTGCTTTGCTGCAGGAGGTACTGGTGCACTTAACAAATTAGATGGCATCATGAGGGTGGAAAACGATGTGGATATATTGAAGCAACATCTCAAGACATCCGTCAGGAAGTTAAAGCTTGGTTGCAAATGGGTCTTCCAAATGGACAATGACCCCAAGCATACTTCCAAAGTTGTGGCAAAATGGCTTAAGGACAACAAAGTCAAGGTATTCGAGTGGCCATCACAAAGCCCTGACCTCAATCCCATAGAAAATGTGTGGGCAGAACTGAAAAAGTGTGTGCGAGCAAGGAGGCCTACAATCCTAACTCAAATATACCAGCTCTGTCAAGAGGAATGGCCCAAAATTCACCCAACATATTGTGGGAAGCTTGTGGAAGGCTACCCAAAACGTTTGACCCAAGTTAGACCATTTAAAGGCAATTCTACCAAATACTAATTGAGTGTATGTAAACTTCTGACCCACTGGGAATGTGTTGAAATAAATAAATCCTGAAATAAATCATTCTCTCTACTATTATTCTGACATTTCACATTCTTAAATAAAGTGGTAATCCTAACTGACCTAAAACAGGGAGTTTTTACTATTATTAAATGTCAGGAATTGTGAAATACTGAGTTTAAATATATTTAGCTAAGGTGTATGTAAACTTCCGACTTCAACTGTATTATGTGTTCAAGATTAGCGATTCTGGCTCTCGCTTTGCTCAAACACACTCACACTCCGTGCTGTGTGTGTTCGCTACTGCCAGGGAGGGAACTGTGCCAAGCCTTTATGGCTCTCCTATAGGCTACGTCAGGGCCTATATATGTTTCGTAGTCTGCTGAGCATCATGATCTACTTTTACATACGGATGTTCGGTGGCTAAGCAAGGGTAATGGTGCTCTCAAGAGCAGCAGCTTATGTGAGCTTAGGGAGGAGATAGTTGCTCTGCTCCTCGACTGCCGCCACAAGAAATCCAACACATCTAGCAGAAATGCTTGATTAGGAGTTCATATCAGATGTTGGTTTTTAGTGACATCTTCAGTCAATTGAATGGACTTAATTTGGGACTACAGGGGAAGGATAAAACAGTTTTTGACACAATAGAAAAATGTACTTATTTTCTCCTCCTGATTTGAGCCCAAACAAAATGCTCAATTTCCCTAGATTGTGCAACTATATTCAGTCATCAGTACAGATCACTCCCAAAATGTCTGAGTTTTTAGATAAACTGAAAGCTAGATTTGCAACGAGATTTGTTGAGTTGAAGTCCGCTTGGGGAGGGTGCAGTTTGTTGTAGGGACCTGTTCTCTACTGATGGGGGGAGGGTGCAGTTTGTTGTAGGGACCTGTTCTCTACTGATGGGGGGAGGGTGCAGTTTGTTGTAGGGACCTGTTCTCTACTGATGGGGGGAGGGTGCAGTTTGTTGTAGGGACCTGTTCTCTACTGATGGGGGGAGGGTGCAGTTAGTTGTAGGGACCTGTTCTCTACTGATGGGGGAGGGTGCAGTTTGTTGTAGGGACCTGTTCTCTACTGATGGGGGAAGGGTGCAGTTTGTTATAGGGACCTGTTCTCTACTGATGGGGGGAGGATGCAGTTTGTTGTGGCGACCTGTTCTCTACTGATGGGGGGAGGATGCAGTTTGTTGTGGCGACCTGTTCTCTACTGATGGGGGGAGGGTGCAGTTTGTTATAGGGACCTGTTCTCTACTGATGGGGGGAGGATGCAGTTTGTTGTGGCGACCTGTTCTCTACTGATGGGGGGAGGGTGCAGTTTGTTATAGGGACCTGTTCTTTACTGATGGGGGGAGGGTGCAGTTTGTTATAGGGACCTGTTCTCTACTGATTGGGGGAGGGGGGGATTTATCTCAGTTGAGCAGAGATGTCATGCATATACGTAAGGTTTCTATGTGTTAAAAAAAAAGACCCGAATATAAAGAAATAGAAAGCAGAATGTGATGCTGGTCAACTGAGATATGCCGTCCATAAAGGTTCCCTACGTTTAAATAAAAACAAAAGATGAATGTAAAACAGAAAGGGAAGTAGGAATTAATGAATATGATGCAGGTCAACTGTGATCTAAGTACAAATATGTTCCATTATTTAAACCATTTGATGCCCTGAATTAAGCTAATCTTAAAGCACTTAAAATGGAACTTTTAGCAACATTACATTTTAATAAAATAAAAGGGCTTCATAAGATTATAATTGTCTTTTTGTGCTTTGCTTTTTATAACAGTCTTTGGAAAAGTTATCCCATGTAGAAAATGTCTGGACCCCCTATAAATAAAATGTTTAAAGTCTGCCCCCCGTAAGAATATATTAGAATAGCCCTGGCCTACATACTAGTGAACACACATGAAGACATTCTTCCAAGGCTCTTCTGCATGGAAACTCGCTGTCTTAAGTAAAAAATAAACTGTTCATTATTTCTGGGAAATCAGAGCTGCTCGTCAGTTGAATGCCAAACTCCCATAGAGAAAGACAGGAGGATAGTGACAGGGAAACAGAAAGAGACAGTGGTAAGAGAGGTATGCAGGTAGACGAGGGTTGCAATAACATGGCTGGCATAGATTTGGTATCAACTACCACAGTGCTCTCTGAACAGCTGCAGACTCAGTATTTGTCTCTATCAATTAGAGGTGACACTGTGTCTGAGTGTACAATGTATCTGTTCAGCAGTGGCAGGCTTGACCAAGGCCACTGGCTCATATGGATCCTATTCCCCCATCGTCCTCCAGCAAATGTGTCCTATTCCCCCGTCCTCCCCTAGCAAATGTGTCCTATTCCCCCGTCCTCCCCTAGCAAATGTGTCCTATGCCCCGTTGTCCTCTAGCAAATGTGTCCTATGCCCCGTTGTCCTCTAGCAAATGTGTCCTATGCCCCGTTGTCCTCTAGCAAATGTGTCCTATGCCCCGTCGTCCTCCAGCAAATGTGTCCTATTCCCCCGTCCTCCCCTAGCAAATGTGTCCTATGCCCCGTTGTCCTCTAGCAAATGTGTCCTATTCCCCCGTCCTAACCTAGCAAATGTGTCCTATGCCCCGTTGTTCTCTAGCAAATGTGTCCTATGTCCCCGTCCTCCCCTAGCAAATGTGTCCTATGCCCCGTTGTGCTCTAGCAAATGTGTCCTATGCCCCGTCCTCCCCTAGCAAATGTGTCCTATGCCCCGTTGTCCTCTAGCAAATGTGTCCTATTCCCCTGTTGTCCTCTAGCAAATGTGTCCTATTCCCCCGTTGTCCTCTAGCAAATGTGTCCTATGCCCCCGTTGTCCTCTAGCAAATGTGTCCTATGCCCCTGTCATCCCCTAACAAATGTGTCCTATGCCCCCGTCATCCCCTAGCAAATGGGTCCTATGCCCCCGTCCACCTTTAGCAAATGTGTCCTATGCCCCCGTCGCCCTTTAGCAAATGTGTCCTATGCCCCCGTCATCCCATAGCAAATGTGTCCTATGTCCCTGTCCTCCCCTAACAAATGTGTCCTATGCCCCCATCCTCCTCTAGCAAATGTGTCCTATGCCCCTGTCCCCCTTTAGCAAATGGGTCCTATGCCCCCGTCCTCCTTTAGCAAATGTGTCCTATGCCCCTGTCCCCCTTTAGCAAATGTGTCCTATGCCCCCGTCATCCCCTAGCAAATGTGTCCTATGCCCCTGTCCCCCTTTAGCAAATGGGTCCTATGCCCCCGTCATCCCCTAGCAAATGTGTCCTATGCCCCTGTCCCCCTTTAGCAAATGTGTCCTATACCCCCGTCCTCCTTTAGCAAATGGGTCCTATGCCCCCGTCATCCCCTAGCAAATGTCCTATGTCCCCGTCCACCCCTAACAAATGTATCCTATGCCCCCGTCCTCCCCTAACAAATGTATCCTATGCCCCCGTCCTCCTCTAGCAAATGTGTCCTATGCCCCCGTCCTCCTCTAGCAAATGTGTCCTATGCCCCTGTCCCCCTTTAGCAAATGTGTCCTATGCCCCCGTCCTCCTTTAGCAAATGTGTCCTATGCCCCCGTCCTCCCATAGCAAATGCCCTGAACTGGGCGTTCCTGTAAAGTTGCTGGGACAGAGTCTCTCTCTCACACACACAAACTGACTCAGTCAGCCGTGAAAAGACACCAGTCAGTGAATCCTGCAAAATTTTGCAGGGATGTAATCAACATAGCAATGCGTGTTATGGTGCTGTGATGTGTTTGTGCCAGCCTCTCACTCAGACAACATATTTACTGTGATGTGTTCGTGCCAGCCTCTCACTCAGACAACATATTTACTGTGATGTGTTTGTGCCAGCCTCTCACTCAGACCAGCCTATTTACTGTGATGTGTTTGTGCCAGCCTCTCACTCAGACCAGCCTATTTACTGTGATGTGTTTGTGCCAGCCTCTCACTCAGACCAGCCTATTTACTGTGATGTGTTTGTGCCAGCCTCTCACTCAGACCAGCCTATTTACTGTGATGTGTTTGTGCCAGCCTCTCACTCAGACCAGCCTATTTACTGTGATGTGTTTGTGCCAGCCTCTCACTCAGACCAGCCTATTTACTGTGATGTGTTTGTGCCAGCCTCTCACTCAGACCAGCCTATTTACTGTGATGTGTTCGTGCCAGCCTCTCACTCAGACAACATATTTACTGTGATGTGTTTGTGCCAGCCTCTCACTCAGACAACATATTTACTGTGATGTGTTTGTGCCAGCCTCTCACTCAGACAACATATTTACTGTGATGTGTTCGTGCCAGCCTCTCACTCAAACCAGTCTATTTACTGTGATGTGTTTGTGCCAGCCTCTCACTCAGACAACATATTTACTGTGATGTGTTCGTGCCAGCCTCTCACTCAGACAACATATTTACTGTGATGTGTTTGTGCCAGCCTCTCACTCAGACCAGCCTATTTACTGTGATGTGTTCGTGCCAGCCTCTCACTCAGACCAGCCTATTTACTGTGATGTGTTCGTGCCAGCCTCTCACTCAGACAACATATTTACTGTGATGTGTTCGTGCCAGCCTCTCACTCAGACCAGTCTATTTACTGTGATGTGTTTGTGCCAGCCTCTCACTCAGACCAGCCTATTTACTGTGATGTGTTTGTGCCAGCCTCTCACTCAGACAACATATTTACTGTGATGTGTTCGTGCCAGCCTCTCACTCAGACCAGCCTATTTACTGTGATGTGTTTGTGCCAGCCTCTCACTCAGACCAGCCTATTTACTGTGATGTGTTCGTGCCAGCCTCTCACTCAGACCAGCCTATTTACTGTGATGTGTTCGTGCTAGCCTCTCACTCAGACCAGCCTATTTACTGTGATGTGTTCGTGCCAGCCTCTCACTCAGACCAGCCTATTTACTGTGATGTGTTCGTGCCAGCCTCTCACTCAGACCAGCCTATTTACTGTGATGTGTTCGTGCCAGCCTCTCACTCAGACCAGCCTATTTACTGTGATGTGTTTTTTAGCTTGTGAATCTGTATTATGGCTTTAGTAAAGATATGTTTGAGAGGCTGTGTGTGTGTAGAGATATTTTTGAGAGGCTGTGTAGGGACCGACCAGGACCAATGCTGCTTAGTTTCAGAAGCAAAGCAGCAGTGGGATGCAGGGTGGTATGCTGTTGGTGTTGTAAAAGTGAGTACCTTGCTGTTTATTATCTTGTCAATTAGAGAGAGAAAGCTGCTTGGTCAGAGCTCCCTATCCCGTGAGTTCCACTGTAACTGTGTGTGTTTGTTTATCAGCAGTAACTGCTGCGTTGGCTGAACAGATTCTGCCCTGTGCTACGCTGGTATCTGCTAATCTTTCTGGTGATTTGACACATTCTCTCCAGCTGCCGCTCCGCTCACTCTGTGGGGTACAGATAGGCAGAGCCATCATGGGTGAGCACTCTGTTTGCGAATGGCTCTACGACAATGAGCTCCAATCAGTGTTCCATTGTCCAGTAATATTGTAGGCACAAAGTACACCCAGGGTTTAGGGAAATGGCACATTGTCATGAAGGTGTTTTTCCTACTACAGGAGTGAATGGAAACTGTAGCCTAATTCTGGCAATGGTATGGGCATCTGTTCCAATGTAATGAGATTTGGGGCACAGCCTCTCCTTTCATATAAAATGATCCTCAATAGAAGCTCTCTCAATCTATTGTGGAGCAGCTGTTAGCCTGTTAGCCTGTTGAGCCTGTCCTGTATTCTCCTGGCTGCTGCTGGGATAGAGGAGAGCCCATCAGGCCTCTCTGACTGGGGGAGGGAGAGGTTCACTGATTTAATAACACACACACAATCCCCCTCTGTGCCTCTCTGTAGGGGCAAATGACAGTTTGGAAATGCTCCATGCAGGGCTTGGAGGCCAGCCTGTGTAAAAGCCTGTGTTGGTTCACAGCGTTGGCATGCACTCCTTCTGGGCAGGGAGTGAGAGATGGCAAAGTAGTACCATGCCACCGTCGCTCCTCCCACTGTCGCTCCTCCCTCCCTCCAGGAGTGTCTGTTTGCTGATAGTTAGACGCTTCAGTGTGGACCAGGATCTGACAACAACAGCATTTCACAATATACAGAGGGGTATCTCTCCATTTCTCTTTCTTTCTCCTTCCGTAGCGCTTTCTCACTCTCATTAGTCATATGAAGGCCGCTCTATCAGATAACATACCAACCCATTGGTTATAAAGAGAAACTGGAACAACGGGTTTTGGTGACTATGATAATTATTTCTGTACATGTGACACTGAAGCAGTGGGTTAGCCTGTGTCCAGAATGACTGTTCTGTTTACATGGCCATTATCAGAATATCATTGAAATGATATTGACATCATTCTACAATGCTGCCTACGCACATCACCCTGAATTCACTATATATAGGATATGGTTGGACATTTCCTGGAAATTGGATGGTTTGTATTTAACTTGCAGGAAGGAATAGGTCTATGCATCTAAACATGAAGATACTTAACCTGTAGTGTAAGCTGCATGGTTTTAGCCCAGGGCCTGGTGAAGAAATGAGGAGGTCATGAGTTCACACTGTGCTCAGAGTAGAGGGTGATGGGTAAATAGGTTAGACAGGGATGCAGTGTTGTGAGGTGTGAGTTGAAGGGGGTGGGATTGAGTTCACAGTGAGACGTTTCTCAAGGCGTGTGAACGATGGGGGAGGGATGGGGGATTTACCAGTTCAAAGTTAAACAAAACAGGGATGCTCTCAGTGGTTAAATGGATTAGTTGTAGTGTTTCACTCTAGTAGTAGGAATACATGGATATGTCTTTTGGAATATAGAGAGGCCAAATCAACAGTAATGAACACACAGGCTAGAGTCTACAAGCTTTAGGTGGAAAGTTTAGCAGGACTTTAGCCTTCACAGTGGACTGGTCATCCTCCGGTAACCTGGATCCTCCAGACCCTACCAGCACAATGCAGCACATGAACAGAACAAGGCACCGTCCACATGTGATAATAACTTAGACATGGTATATTACATTATGCATGTTAACAGAATTATAGTGTTAGCCCATGAAGCAGACCACCATAGTCCCTGTGCCCAAGTCCCTGTGCTCAAGAACACAAAGGTAACCTGCCTAAATGACTACCGGCCCGTAGCATACGTCTGTAGCCATGAAGTGCTTTGAAAGGCTGGTCATGGCTCACATCAACACCATCATCCCGAGACCAATCCAATTTGCATACCGCCCCAACAGATCCACAGATGACGCAATCTCTATTACACTCCACACTGCCTTTTCCCACCTGGACAGAAAGGAACATCTATGTGAGAATGCTATTCATTGACTACAGCTCAGTGTTCAAAACCATAGTGCCCTAAAAGCTCATCACTAAGCTAAGAACCCTGGGACTAAACACCTCCCTCTGCAACTAGATCCTGGACTTCCTGACGTGCCGCCCAAGTTGGTAAGGGTAGGCAACAACACATCTATCACGCTGATCCTCAACATGGGTGCCCCTCAGGGGTGCGTGCTTAGTCCCCTCCTGTACTCCCTTTTCATGACTGCGTGGCCAAGCACAACTCCAACACCATCATTAAGTTTGCCAACAACAAAACAGTGGTAGGCCTGATCACCAACAACCATGAGACAGCCTATAGGGAGGTGGTCAGACATCTGGCGGTGTGGTGCCAGGACAACAATCTCTCCCTCAATGTGATCAAGACAAAGGAAATGATCGTGGACTACAGGAAAGAGGGCCGGGCACGCCCCTATTCTCATCGACTGGGCTGCAGTGGAGCAGGTTGAGAGCTTCAAGTTCCTTGGTGTCCACATCACCAGCAAACTATCATGGTCCAAACATAAAGCCTTGTTTTAGGTCCTCAGCCCCTCAAAGTTCTATAGCTGCACCATCGAGAACATCCCAACTGGTTGCATCGCTGCCTGGTATGGCAAATGCTCGGCCTCCGACCGCAAGGCACTACAGAGGGTAGTGCGTATGGCCCAGTACGTCACCGGGGCCAAGCCTCCTGCTATCCAGGACCTCTATACCAGACAGTGTCAGAGGAAGGCCCTGAAAACTGTCAAAGACTCCAGCCACCCTAGTCATAGACTGTTCTCTCTGCTGCCGCAGAGAAGCGGTACCGGAGCGCCAAGTCTAGGTCTAAAAGGCTTCTCAACAGCTTCTACCCCCAAGCCATAAGACTGCTGAACAGCTATTGAAATGGCTACCTGGACTATTTGCACTGCCTCCCCCCCTTTTTACGCTGCTGCTACTCGCTGTTTATTATGCATAGTCGCTTTACCCCACCCTTTCTACATGTACATGTTACCTCAATTACCTGGACTAACTTGTTCCCCCGCACGTTGACTCTGTATCTGTACGTCCTGTATAAAAGCCTCGTTTTTGTTGTTATTTTATTTTTTTGTAAATATTTTCTTAACTCTGATTTTTCTTAACTGCATTTTTGGTTAAGGGCTTGTAAGTAAGCATTTCACGGTAAGGTCTACACCTGTTGTATTCGTCGCATGTGAGAAATACAGTTTGAATTGAAATAGTTGCACAAGCATGTCTGACACATTGGGAACATGTGGCATGAGTGATGGTTGTGGAACGCTGAAAGGGAACTTGATTTTTGTGGTGATATAAAGCTAACAACTTATGGCGCAAGCATGTCAGCTGTTTATTTCTCTCTTATTAACAGTTAACAGCCTATGACATTGTTAATATAAACTAAAATGTGACTATGCCCAGTTAGAATTGAATATCTAACTGGGCATACAGTATGTTAGTGACTGCAGTTGTGTAAGATCCACTAACTCTATTTATATTACACAACCAGTACCCTCCCTTCCGCCTAGTGAATAAGTCATGTTCTCTCTCTGTCTTTCCTTTGAAAAATGAAAAGGAGCCCAAAATAAAACTAGCATGGTTTTGGACTGCAGTGTGTGCTTGTTTCTCTCCTAGGTAGTCTAGCTGTGAAAGGAAGGAGCGATGGAAGATTGACTTGACTTGGCTACATGGATGACATTTCCAAAACCTCTTATGTGTGTGCATACTCTGAGGAAGAGAGGGTGTGAAGAGCGTAATCTGTGTGGAACCTAGTTGGAGGATTGTGAACCAGGAGGATTAGCAGAGTAAGAGGTCGATGGAGATGTGCCTGATTCACAGTATAGGGACACGCTTAGCTGTACTGGGCTGGCCACGTTACCAGAGCTGGCACCTGGCATAAGCAGTCACTGAGGGACCCAGCCCGCTAAGAATACCGACCAGACACACAGGGCCCTGACCTCCAGGGGGGCCCCCAATTGATTTTGTTAGTCACTCTCAATCAGATATCATTAACATAGCGTAAGTCATTGCAAAATGACTTATGCTATGTAGAATTGCAGGAAATTCACTTTAAAACATATGTTTTTCTCTCCGCCATCAAGGGTGGGGGGCACTAAAATGTTTTGCCCACCAAGTCTCGCTTGGGTCGTGCAAAAGGCTAGAGCCGGCTCTGCACGTTATGCATCCACTACAGTTCCTGGAACCATGCGATGAGGAGAAAATATCCTCTCTGTCGGTGCCCTGGGGCTGAGGGCGAAATAAGATGTTGTTAATCATTCATAGACCTTACTGCCAGTTGGATCCGGTGTCATGATGCTTTGAGTGCTTAAAGTTTGTTACATAAAGACACCATTGCTGGCTAGGCTAATGCTTTGGCATGACGCTCAGATTCAAAGCACAGATTGAAGAAGGGCAAAATAGAGCCCACATCCTATTAATTCTCTCATTTAAGTAGTTGCTGAAATTAATTTGGAGACCATATTTAAAGTTAAACACAGATTTGTGATGTCATGTGTGTTTCTTTAAGTCTGGAGTGTAGCTGTGGAATGCTAGCTAGCATGGGCTGCCTGGCCTTCTTGACTAGTCCAGCTGTGAGCAGCATTTGAAAGATCACTGTGATATAATCCAGCCCTCAGCGGTGTTCTTAGAACCACTGTGTATTTGTGTGTAGAACAGCATATTATGGTCCATACAGCTGGGCTCAGTGGATTCCCCAGTGACTACTCTTACCCATGCATGACGTCCTAGGCAAAGCAGCAAATGGCTTCCATTTTTACTAGTATTTTTCTTGCAGTCTAGTTAATGCTCAACGTAAACTGAAGGGCCGGGACGATACCAGTGATATTCATTAGTGCCGCGACAAGGAAAATAAATATCGAAAGCAGCCCTTATGTTGGAAACAAACATAATTATGTTTATTTATTTTATTTATTTTTCAATCTATATCACACAATATTTTACATAGAGCAGGTTTTTAAATGGCCAAAGAGTCGGGTCTGCTTCGTGTTTTCATTATTACCATTTACGATTTTTACCATGGAAAAAATATCGTCCCGGCCCTAGTAAAATGCACAGCTTTTTTTTTTTTTTGACCTTTATTTAACTAGGCAGAACAAATTCATATTTTCAATGACGGCATACAGATTTAGTGGGTTAACTGCCATGTTCAGAGGCAGATCTTGCAACCTTTTGGTTACTAGTCCAACGCTCTAACCACTAGGCTACCTGCCTCCTCTAACCACTAGGCTACCTGCCTCCTCTAACCACTAGGCTACCTGCCTCCTCTAACCACTAGGCTACCTGCCTCCTCTAACCACTAGGCTACCTGCCATCCTAATGAAGGGGCTACAAATAAGCAAGCACTTTGGAAGGTTGTTTTGAATTGCTTGTGGATTGTGTATGTACTGTAGCTTCGTATAGCTTGCATGATTTAGATTTACGTTAACACAGACAAATTTAGAATCGTAATTTGAGCCAGTCTCCTACAGCAGGAATATAATCCTGCAGCACCAGGAAATGTGAATTATTATGTTGATTTAAATTAATGGGAATATTTGTAGGGGTTGATCTTTTTTTGGGGGGGCAAATCAATGTTTTCAAAGTGGATATTGATAACTTTAGACACCTTTTTAAAACTAAAATGCACTACAAATGTTAATTTCCTGAAAATTCACAGCAACTAAATTGATCAAATTAAGATCCTACACCTGTAATGAAAGGTTGTCACTAGTTACCACAGCCACAAAGTCATAAACCCTGCCTTTTTCTACAATTTATCTTAAAATGTGATTTAACTAACCTTAACCACACTACTAACCTTATGCCTAACCCTAACCTTAAATTATTATTTATTTTCAAGAATTTTTTTCGATATAGACAATTTTGACTGTGGCTATGGATAGTGGGAACCGTATTTGAATGGATGTAATTGTAATTCGGGCCAAGTGGTAAGACACTTCTCCCAAACACACACTGGGGCCCTTAAGGGCCATTTCCTATAGTGACCCAAGGTGTGAGGTTTGGGCCTATTTGTTATTAAAGGAGTACACACTGAGGTCTTTTATCCTGAGTATGAATGTTTTCTAACGTATTCCATTCCCCCTCTAGTGTAGCAGTTGTGTTGTTTTCCCCTCGGAGCCCAATAGGCAGGGACTGAGACATAGACTGTGTCCCATATGGCACTGGTTCTGAACCCTCTCCTCTGGGAGCCCCAGCCGTTCCATGTATTTGATCTATTCCACAGCTAGCAGACCTAATTCAACTAATCATCAAGCCTTTGTCTAGGTGAATCAGGTGTGCTAGTTCGGGGCTACAACACAATTGTTTGGTGGTCCCCAAGGAGAGGTTTAAGAACCACTGTCAAATGGCACCCTATTCTCTGCATAGTGCAATACTTTTGCCAGCCCTATTTCTATGTATAACCCTATTTCTGTTTCTAGCCTTGTTTCTCCTCTTTCTATGTATTAGGGATCCCCATTACTCTTCCTGTGGTCTAAACACATTAAGGCACTTACATTACATATAAAGCAAAATATAACACAGAACATCATATAACATTATTACACCACCACATATCTACAATACAACATGTATAATACCACCATACAACAATATTACACCACTACATATCTACAATACAACTTGTATAATACCACCATACAACAATATTACACCACTACATATCTACAATACAACATGTATCATACCACCATACAACAATATTACACCACTACATATCTACAATACAACATGTATAATACCACCATACAACAATATTACACCACTACATATCTACAATACAACATGTATAATACCACCATACAACAATATTACACCACTACATATCTAAAATACAACATGTATAATACCACCATACAACAATATTACACCACTACATATCTACAATAAAACATGTATAATACCACCATACAACAATATTACACCACTATATATCTACAATACAACATGTATAATACCACCATACTACATATCTCCAATACAACATGTATAATACAACAATATTACACCACTACATATCTCCAATACAACATGTATAATACAACAATATTACACCACTACATATCTCCAATACAACATGTATAATACCACCATACAACAATATTACACCACTACATATCTACAATACAAAATGTATAATATCACCATACAACAATATTACAATGTATGTGTGTAGAGTGCGTGTGTCTATCCCTGTGTGTGTGTCTCTTCACAGTCCCCACTTTTCCATAAGGTGTATTTTATCTGTTTTTTTTTATCTGATTCTACTGCTTGCGTCAGTTACCTGATGTGGAATAGAGTTCCATGTAGTCATGGTTCTATCTAGTACTGTGTGCCTCCCATAGTCTGTTCTGGACTTGGATTGGGAAGAGACCTCTGGTGGCTAGTCTTGTGGGGTATGCATGGGTGTCCGAGCTGTGTGCTAGTAGTTTAAACAGATTGCTTGGTGCATTCAGCTTGTCAACACGTCTTACACAAACAAGTAGTGATGAAGTCAATATCTCTTCTACTTTGAGCCAGGAGAGATTGACATGCATATTATTCATGTGTACATTTCAGGGCCAGCTGTGCTGCCCTGTTCTGAGCCAATTGTAATTTTTGTAAAGGCCCTGACCACACGACTGAACAGTAGTCAAGGTGCAACAAAACTAGGGCCTGAAGGACCTGCCTTGTTGATAGTGTTGTTAAAAAGGCAGAGCAGCACTTTATTATGGGCAGACTTCTCCCCATCTTAGCTACTGTTGTTTCAACATGTCTTGACCATGACAGTTTACAATCCAGGGTTACTCCAAGCAGTTTAGTCACGTCAACTTGCTCAATTTCCACATTATTCAGTACAAGATCTAGTTGAGGTTTAGGGTTTAGTGAATGATTTGTCCCAAATACAAGGCTTTTAGTTTTTGAAACATTTAGGGCTAACTTATTCGTTGTCACCCAATCTGAAACAAACTGCTGCTCTTTGTTAAGTGTTGAGGTCATTTCAATTGCTGTAGTAGCTGACATGTATAGTGTTGAGTCATCCGCATACATAGACACACTGGCTTTACTCAATGCCATGTCTTTGGTAATGGGTTATTGTGTGTATGAGTCCTGGTCAAAGCTAATGGACTATATATCTATATAGTGAATAGGGCTCCATTTGGGACGGAGAGAAAGTTCTAAGGGAGCCCGTGTGAATCCGTTAGTGAAAGGTGATGTCACCCTGGGGGAGATAAGGGCCTTACAGACAGATAGAAGTTAGCTAGCTGGGCAGCCAGGCAGTGCTGAAGTCGCCATGGAGACGTGGCCAGAGAACTAGCTAGGAAGGGACACGTGAGTATTCTGGACTGTAGTCCAGGACAAGGCACTCGGTTGTGGATCCATGCTGCCAAGTCTCCCTGGTTGGCTGCTGCCTCCTAGCCTTGTGGGCATGGGCACTGTGTCGGTGTAGGCTATTGCCAGGTAGTACATTCAACTGCTGTTGTTGACAGTGACATTATCCATTAGGAGTAATTCCTTGCTTTTTCAGCATTACTGAAAATGTCAACGTATATAATCTTAACAGTAGGATTGGCAAGCAACTTGTTGTTTTAATGTGTTATGATTATATAAGTGGGTTGGTATACTGCAGGAGAGAAAAGTCAAGGACATACAGTGCCTTCAAAGTATTCATACCTCTTGACTTATTCCACTTCCATTTTGTGTTACAGCCTCAAAATTGATTAAATTATGTTTTTCTCTCACCCATCTACACACAATACCCCATAATGACAAAGTGAAAACTTATTTTTAGAAATGTTAGCAAATCTATTGAAAATTAAATGAATTAATATCTAATTTACATACAGCACCAGTCAAGTTTGGACACACCTACTCATTCAAGAGTTGTTTATATTTTTTACTTTTTACAAAAAAAGTGTTAAAAAAATTTAAATATATTTTGATGACTGCTTTGCACATTCTTGGCATTCTCTCAACCAGCTTCACCTGGAATGCTTCTCCAACAGTATTGAAAGAGTTGCCACATATGCTGCTGAGCACTTGCGGTCCAACTCATCCCAAATAATCTCGATTTGGTTGAGGTTGGGTGATTGTGGAGGCCAAGTCATCTGATGCAGCACTCCATCACTCTTCTTTTTGGTGAAATGGCCCTTACACATCCTGGAGGTGTGTTGGGTCATTGTCCTGTTGAAAAACAAATGATAGTTCCACTAAGCGCAAACCAGATGGGATGGCGTATCGCTGCAGAATGCAGCCGTTGCCATGCTGGTTAAGTGTGCCTTGAATTCTAAATAAATCAGACAGTGTCACCAGCAAAGCACCATCACACTACCTCGTCCATGCTTCATGGTGGGAACCACACATATGGAGATCATCCGTTCACCTACTCTGAGTCTGACACAGACACGGCGGGTGGAATCAAATCTCAAATTTGGACTCATCAGAGCAAAGAACCGATTTCCACCAGTCTAGTTTCCATTGCTTGTTTTTCTTGGCCCAATCAAGTCTCTTCTTATTGGTGTCCTTTAGTAGTTATTTCTTTTCAGCAATTTAACCATGATGGCCTGATTCATGCAGTCTCCTCTGAACAGTTGATGTTGAGATGTCTGTTTCTTGAACTCTAACGCATTTATTTGGGCAGCAATCTGAGGTGCAGTTAACTCTAATGAACTTATCCTCTGCAGCAGAGGTAACTCTGGGTCTTCATTTCCTGTATCGGTCCTCATGAGAGCCAGTTTCATCAGCGCTTAATGGTTTTTGCGACTGCACTTGAAATTTCTTGAGATTCTCCAGATTGACTGACCTTCATGTTTTAAAGTAATGATGGACTGTCATTTCTCTTTGCTTATTTGAGTTGTTCTTGCCATGATATCAACTTGGTCTTTTACCAAATAGGGCTATCTTCTGTATACCACCACTACCTTGTCACAACACAACTGACTGGCTCAAACGCATTAAGAAGGAAAGAAATTCCACAAAGTACCTTTTTAACAAGGCACACCTGTTAATTGAAATGTGTTCCAGGTTACCTCATGAAGCTGGTTGAGAGAATGCCAAGAGTGTGCAAAGCTGTTATCAAGGCAAAGGTTGCCTACTTTGAAGAATCTCATAAAATATATTTTGTTTTAACACTTTTTTGTTTACTATATGATTCCATATGTGTTATTTCATGGTTTTGATGTCTTCACTATTATTCTACAATGTAGAAAATAGTAATAATAAATAAAACCCTGGAATGAGTAGGTGTTATAAAACTTTTGACTGGTACTGTAAGTATTCACAACCCTGAGTCAACACTTTGTAGAAGAACCTTTGACAGTGATTACACCTTTTGAATCATCTTAGGTATGTCTGTATCAGCTTCGCACATCTGGATTTGGGGATTTTCTTCCTTTCAGATTTTCTCAACCTCTTAAGTTTGCTGTTCACTGCTGCTCCACATCTATCTTCAAGTCTTTCCACAGATGTTCAATGGGATTCAAGTCTTTGCTTTGGCTGGGCCACTGAAGGACTTTCACATTCTTGTTCGGCAGCCATTCCAGCATTGCTTTGGCTGTATGCTTGGGGTCATTGTCCTGTTGGAACGTAAATCTTAGCCACAGTCTAAAGTTGTTTGCACTCTGAAGCAGGTTCTCATCAATGTTTGCCTCTATTTGGCTCCATTCATTGTTCCCTCTATCCTTACCATTCTCCCAGTCGCTGCCGCTGAAAAGCATCACCATAGCATGATGCTACCACCGCCATTCTTCACGGTAGGGATGGTGTTAGACGGGTAATGAGCTGTGCCTGTCATTCAGGCCAAAGAGTTTAATGTTTGTCTCATCAGACCACAGAATCTTTTGGCTTATGCGCTCAGAATTTCACATACATTTTTGGAAACTCCAGGCGTGCTGTTGTGCCTTTTTCTCAGGAGTGGCTTCTGTCTAGCCACTCTCCCATAAAGGCCAGATTGGTGAAGCACGGTAGAGACTTGTCCTTCTGGCAGGTTCTCCCATCTCAGCCAAGGAACTATGTAGTTCTGTCAGTGGTCATTGGGTTCTTGGTCACCTCCATGACCAAGGTTCTTCTTGGCCGGTTGCTCAGTTCGGTCGGACGTCCAGCTCTAGTAAGAGTGTGGTTAGTTTCATATTTTTTCAATTTCCCAATGGTGGAGACCACTGTGCTCTTGGAAACTTCAAACACTCTAGAAATTGTTATATTTCCTTCCCTAGATATGTCTCATCACAATTCTATCTCGGAGATCTATGGACAGTTCCTTGGACTTAATTGTATATTTTCTGCTCCGACATGCACTGTCAATTGTTGGTGTATTTTCTTTCTAAATCATGTCCAAACAATTGTATTGGCCAGAGATGGACTCCAGTCAAGTTATAGTAACATTTCAAGGATGATCAAAATAAATTGAATGCACCTGAGCTCAATTTGGAGTGTCACAGCAAAGGGGTGTGAATACTTATGTAAATGAGATACTTTTGGTAGTGTATGTGGACACCTGCTCATTGAACATCTCATTCCAAAATCATGGGCATTAATATGGAGTTGGTCCCCCCTTTGCTGTTATAACAACCACTCTTCTGGGAAGGCTTTCCACTAGATGTTAGAACATTGCTCTGGGGACTTTCATCCATTCAGTCACAATAGCATTAGTGAGGTCGGGCACTGATGTTGGGCGATTTAGGCCTGTCTCGCAGTCTGCGTTCCAATTCATCCCAAAGGGGTTTGATGGGGTTGACCTCAGGGCTCTGTGCAGGTCGTTCAAGTATTTCCACACTGAATTTGACAAACCATTGTCATGATGGAACAGGAAAGGACCTTCCTCCAAACGTTGGCCACAAAGTTGGAAGCACAGAACCGTCTAGAATGTCATTGTATGCTGAAACGTAAAGATTTGCCTTCACTGGAACTAAGGGGCCTAGCCTGAACAATGAAAAACAGCCCCAGACCATCTGCAAAACCCAGATTCATCCATACAGTTGAACAGGGCAGCTCTCGCAGGGCAGGAATTTGACAAACTGACTTGTTGGAAAGGTAGCATCCTATGACTCTGCCACCTTGAAAATCACTGAGCTCTTCAGTAAGGCCATTCTACTGCCAATGTTTTTCTATGGAGATTGCATGGCAGTATGCTCGATTTTATATACCTGTCAGCAACGGGTGTGGCTGAAATAACCAAATCCACTAATTTGAAGGGGTGTCCACATACTATTGTGTGTATATATAGTGTATTTCTGTATTTAATTTGTCATTATGGGGTATTGTGTGAGATTTTCAGATTTCTTTAATCAATTTTGAAATCCGGCTTGAAGTCAATCGGTATGAATACTCTCTGAAGGCACTGGAGGCCTGCACATTGAATGAGAGAGAGAAGCAGAAGGGTGGCATATAGAAGAGAGGCAGACTGGGCTGGCATATAGAAGAGAGGCAGACTGGGCTGGCATATAGAAGAGAGGCAGACTGGGCTGGCATATAGAAGAGAGGCAGACTGGGCTGGCATATAGAAGAGAGGCAGACGGGCTGGCATATAGAAGAGAGGCAGACGGGCTGGCATATAGAAGAGAGGCAGACGGGCTGGCATATAGAAGAGAGGCAGACGGGCTGGCATATAGAAGAGAGGCAGACGGGCTGGCATATAGAAGAGAGGCAGACGGGCTGGCATATAGAAGAGAGGCAGACGGGCTGGCATATAGAAGAGAGGCAGACGGGCTGGCATATAGAAGAGAGGCAGACGGGCTGGCATATAGAAGAGAGGCAGACGGGCTGGCATATAGAAGAGAGGCAGACGGGCTGGCATATAGAAGAGAGGCAGACTGGGCTGGCATATAGAAGAGAGGCAGACGGGCTGGCATATAGAAGAGAGGCAGACGGGCTGGCATATAGAAGAGAGGCAGACGGGCTGGCATATAGAAGAGAGGCAGACGGGCTGGCATATAGAAGAGAGGCAGACGGGCTGGCATATAGAAGAGAGGCAGACTGGGCTGGCATATAGAAGAGAGGCAGACTGGGCTGGCATATAGAAGAGAGGCAGACGGGGTCTCATGCATAGTGAGTTGTGTAATAATGTAATAGGTAATGACGGATCACTCTGCAGTAAAGTAAGCTAGGCCTCCTTAAGGGACTTCCTTAGCCACAACAGCACAATGTGTGGTTGCACAATGGTGACCCTTGAAAGCGGTGATGGCTGAGCTAATTTGTATGGTTGTTTTGGAGCAGTTAGCGCTTCATAATGGCTAGTGTTTTAGTTGTTGGTGAAGATGGGAAATTCCATGATAAAGTTTCTACTTCTCCAAACCCCTTGTGCAGTCATTCATGCTCAGTTTTAGTCAATACAGTTGTCCTTGTGTTTGTCTAAAGTGGAATTCTTTGTTGAGGGTGCAAAACCTCTCCCCACACACTAATCCTTAAATCCTTATGACTGAGGACAGATTTCCTGAAGGTAATGAATAAAGATGTTAAACCACATTAGGCAGACAAGAAGATCATTGAACTGTCCTTAGGGACGTTCTGTCCCTTTGAAAGGAGAGGAACTGGGTTAACACATCATCTCTCAGAACCCCCTCTGTTCTCTCTGCTGCTACAGTTGCCTTTTCAGTTGAATGGGCCTTTGTTGTCGGAGATGTAAATGTTTTCGAGGGTGACGTTGCTTTGGAATATTTTTGCCTGAGGCCCCATTCATCCAGAGGGTATGAATACACCAATACACAGAGACTAGAGGGTGTGTCGTCGTGTGTGTGTGTGTGTGTGTGTGTGTGTGTGTGTGTGTGTGTGTGTGCACGCGTGCGCTGTGGTTTTAAAACATGAGAATGATTGGATGGCGCCTAGCAGCCACATTGAAACCCTTGTTGACATCACCTAGGCCTACTCATGTGCCTACTGGGCCTTATGGCTGGCTGCTGGCCTATCTGGGGACAGTAACTTTTATCCCATTAAAAGCTGCCACCTTTGCTACTGTCCACTCCACACCATTATGTTTTGAGATCTTATTTCATTGCGGGGTCAATGGTGACACGAAGACAGATTGGCCTAGGTAAGCAGACACTCTCGAAACGGCCCGTATCATCAGCTTCTGAAATGGCCCATATCATCAGGCTTATTGAGTCATAGGTCAAAATGCTGCCAGGTTGCAGATCAAAGTGTTTGCTGTGAAATCCAGAGCATGTAAGCAGTAAATGATATCCTCGTGGCAGGGCTGTAGACTTATCAGGGCCCCTGACTCTAATCACAACTTAAGTTCTGAACACAGTGATCAGTCACAGCATGCTTTGAGTGTTGCAATAATCCAAGTGACCGGTGACATATGGACCATATGTAGCTTAATGGGGTAGATATAAGAAGGTTCTGATGGGCGTGAGATTCTTTTGGTCATTATTTACACAGAAACCAGTACCTGCAGAAAAACGGCTGTGTGAAAAGAGTACAAGCTTCAAACGTCCCTTTGGCTAAAAGATGTCTGGAAATCGTGAGAGAGCCAGAAATCCTAGATCAAGCAGGAGAGACTCAGAGTTTTAATCTGCCAGTGACAGAAGGGTTAGAACAGAACGATAGTCACTGACCGAAGGATTGGAACAGAACGATAGTCAGTCTTTGACAGAAGGGTTAGAACAGAATGATACAGTCAGTCAGTGACAGAAGGGTTGGAACAGAACGATAGTCAGCCAGTGACAGAAGGGTTGGAACAGAACGATAGTCACTGACCGAAGGATTGGTACAGAACGATAGTCAGTCTTTGACAGAAGGGTTGGAACAGAACGATAGTCAGCCAGTGACAGAAGGGTTGGAACAGAACGATAGTCACTGACCGAAGGATTGGAACAGAACGATAGTCAGTCTTTGACAGAAGGGTTAGAACAGAATGATACAGTCAGTCAGTGACAGAAGGGTTGGAACAGAACGATAGTCAGCCAGTGACAGAAGGGTTGGAACAGAACGATAGTCACTGACCGAAGGATTGGAACAGAACGATAGTCAGTCTTTGACAGAAGGGTTGGAACAGAACGATAGTCAGCCAGTGACAGAAGGGTTGGAACAGAACGATAGTCACTGACCGAAGGATTGGAACAGAACGATAGTCAGTCTTTGACAGAAGGGTTAGAACAGAATGATACAGTCAGTCAGTGACAAGGGTTGCAATAGAACGATACATTTAGTTATTGACAGTCGATACTTCTGAGCTGTTGCTCTAAATTAATCCAAGCTGCAGAAGAAATGTATCGACTGTCAACAACTAACTGTATCATTCTGTTCCAACCCTTCTGTCTTCATAGTTTTTTTCATCTGCTCTTTATTCCTGGCAGCTGGAGCCCCCTCAAGCTCCCAGTATCCTATGACTGTATGGTAATGTAGGAGAGAGAGAGAGAGAGAGAGAGGCGCAGAGAGGGAGAGAGAGGCAGGCACAGGCCCAAATGGGAATTGCAGAACTGCGGCAGTAGAACAGAGTACTGTAGTGGAAGCAGGGATTCCAGACAACAGACAGCCGTCTCCTAAAAATTGAAAAGCCCAACTGATTAATATTCCGGCTGCTACTTTTAAACAATATTTCAGCATTTATGGGAACTTGGAAGTTCTATTAAAGACAAGTATTTGCACGAAAAATGTATTCTGATGACTTGAAACGTGTGTTTCCCCTGTTTTTAAAAAGTACTTTTAGTTCAGGCAGAGAAAGGTTAGAGTACCAGTTAAGTGAGAAAGAGCTTAAGTCCCACCCCCACCCCCTCTATTTCATTCCAGAATACCTACCTTTTGTCCTCCTAGAGTTTGGAACCACTCAACTGGAGGTTTAATTTCAAAGCCCCGGCCTGGCAACAAAAGTTTCCACATTTGAGGCAGAGCGGCATAGAAGAAGAAAGTTGTCATGATTCTGGCCGCAGACGCAGTCAGCAGCTATTGGAAATAGATTGTTTACTGTCATGTGCTTATTCTCCGAAGGAATAAAATTACAAAGCTACTCTGTGTTATAGTTAGTTTCCATGCCAACTTTGAGGATCTGAGTTGGTTTGCATGGTTCTTGCAATGTGACTTTAATGTGTCATCTCTTCTGTTTTTCACTTAGGTTTGATTTGTGGATTGTCTGGACCAGAACTCACCGTAGATGTTTGAAGGACCACAATGGCTGGGTACTCTAGAGACCTGGTTCAATCCTTGCTTTGACAACACAGTTTACAATTAAATGTGAGAAAGACACAAACATCACATAACTCAGCACCAATCAGGTGTTTCTGGTCTTGTGGCGTATTAAATCAGACTTCATCAGACATCACCATGCCTATTCTCAAGCAGCTAACCTCGAACCAGTCCAAGCGTCGCTCCCGGGCTGACCTGACTGCGGAGATGATCAGCGCCCCTCTGGGGGACTTCAGACACACCATGCATGTGGGTCGTGGTGGGGACGCCTTCGGGGACACCTCTTTCCTAAGTACCCGGTCTGGGGAGCCCCCTAAAGAACAAGTTCCAGAGGTCCAGCAGAGCTCCCCTGGACCCAAACCAGGCCTGTTGTCCCGAACCTTCAGGAGCAGCAAGCGCTCCCAGTCGGTGAACCGCGGTGACATGTACAAGAACAACTCGTTGGCGCCCCCCGGTGGCTCGCCAAACTTTGTGAAGAACGCCATCTCCCTGCCCTACCTCAATGATGAGGACGTGGTCAGGATGGGCAGTGGTCAGCAGATGCCCAAGAGTGTCTCCTCCAGCCCTCTGAAGAAGCTGCCCGAGGTCGATGGAATCAGCAAACCAGTCAACGGTGCATCGGCCATGGCGATGCTGGATCTGGAGTTTGACGAGCGTAACTTTGGAGAACTGACTGACCTGCCCCCATCACATCCTCGGGGTGGCGGGATGAAGCACGCAGAGTCCATCATGTCATTCCACATTGACCTGGGACCCTCCATGCTGGGGGACATCCTCAGCGTCATGGAAAAGAAGGGCTGGGAGGAAGACGACCTGGGGTACGAGGAGGGGAAGGGCAGCGAGGGCCGCGGGTCACCCCCTTTTAGCCCTCCCACCACGGAGGATGAGATCGAGGACCAGGTGGATCTACAGCCTCCAGGCAGGCCCCCACGCACCTATCCTCAGCAGAAGGTCATGGCCGACCCCCTCTACACCCCTCGCAGGAACTACCACCCCCACAGCCACCTGGACAGCTGCTCCGTGTCCTCCTCCGGCTCTGCCGCTCTTGAGGAGAAACCACTCCACCACCTGCAGGAGGGGGACATGGACAGCGCCAAGTACAGCTCTCGGGGGGCTGGAGAGGAGGACGATAAAGACTTCTCCTTCATGGACGAGGATGATGATGAGATCAGGGTGTAAAACAGAACAGGGCTGTAATGTCACCACCACAGAATGTGGTTAATAACGACACCAGAACGTGGTTTGTGAGGTCACCGAAGGAGACAATTATTTTTCATGAGTTTTGAAGCTATAATAAGTCTGGGAGGGGTTGGGAGCACGATAAAGACCGCACAAATCCCTACATATGGATCTATCCTGAGAACTTCTATACGGGGACAACCCTGTTCTGCTACACCTCCTGGATCAGGAATACCCATACACCATCTGTTATTTAACCTTATTTACTCCTGTGTGTGTGTGTGTGTGTGTGTGTGTGTGTGTGTGTGTGTGTGTGTGTGTGTGTGTGTGTGTGTGTGTGTGTGTGTGTGTGTGTGTGTGTGTGTGTGTGATAGTTAATGGAAACGAAAATGCCTGTCCCATGAGTCCATTTCTCCAGCCCATTACAGAATTCCGTGTCGACCACTAACTCTCTCTCTCACTCACACACACTGCAACTCTGAGACACCAGTTATTGGTTTGAGGGATTATTTTTGTTGAACTATGATCTGTCATTATGATGATCTAATCCCACAGTTCCAATATGTCATTAAAGTGTGTTTCTCCTTATAAGGGGATCAACCACTCATATCCACTCATATTCAACATGAACCATAACCCACCCACGCCACCATTGTCTTTCCATTCAGAGGATTTCCCTTCATGGTTACCATAGCTACAGTCCTGGCTGCAGTACTAGCATATTCCTTATAGCCCATTATTAGGTAAGGGAAAACCAACCAGCGGTCATGACACTGATTGTCACATTCTTTGAAAGTGGACATATGGAGATTGACAGAGGTCACAGAGGTCGAAGCATGAACTGTTGATCACCCAGATGGAGGTGTAATGCGGGAGGTGTAGAGTCATGTGAGGTCACGGACTGAACTGTTTATTTCCCACACTGCTTTGGAGAAAGGAAGTGAAATGTATCCCAGCATTCTTTGGGGCATTGAATGGATTGTATGTGTGTGTTGAGTGAGGTGAGATGCAGTTAAAATATTAGTTTTGTTAATTTTCAAAGGGTAAATAAAGGTGGCTTCTCCTATGTTTACTACATACAGAATTGATAAGTTGGTCTTCAGGTTCTTAAACAATGGCACAACTTGGTTGTTCATTATTCCAACCATTAGTCCGCTTTATTGTCCTGTTCACTAGACATACTCTATACAGCCCAACACACTCTGAAGTCCTACATGATCAGTTAGCTTGTTTCATTTGTTATCTAATAACTACTTCTAATAAGGGGTAGATCATATTGTGCACTGTTTTAAGTCATGTTGATTGGAGGAATTTAGTTAAAGGTTGGAGTTTGGTGATCTTTAGTTGTTCTAAAGCCTAATGTACTAGCCTACTCAGTGATCCAGCTTAAGCCTTATCTTCGGAGTTGATTAGGCTAGGTTTAGGTTTGGCCGTGAGTCCATGGCACTTTAGCTTAGATCAATGGACTCAGTCATATATCCCCTGCAAACACTGCCAATGTGTAGCAAAATAGCTCACTCCCTAAAACACTATTGTACATAAAAAATCTTTGTTATGTTTCCATGTAAATGTTTTAAATTAACTTGACTTATTATTAAATACAAAAAAATGAACATTTTGAAAATAAATGGCCTTTTTGTAGAAGCTTTCATGACCAGTAGTGCTTTTATTGTACAAATGTTTAGAAACAGATGAAAACAAATACATAACTCACAGGAGCAGAGATGGTGGTTGTGGACAAGAGTAGTGACCGTACAGTAGACTGTCATATCTATGTGGTCATCTCTTCCCCCATACACACCCCAGGCTTGTAAGATCAGGAGAAAGAGAGGAGTTTGAAGGGAGGAGGGTATCAGTAATAGGAGAACACTATTATTACCCTCCTGTCTCCATTGTGCCACGCAGACCTGGCTACTGTAGGAACAGATTGAATCAGCACACCCTCTGGCTTCCCTCTCATTCATAAACATACTGTAGGAGCAGATTGAATCAGCACACCCTCTGGCTTCCCTCTCATTCATAAACATACTGTAGGAGCAGATTGAATCAGCACACCCTCTGGCTTCCCTCTCATTCATAAACATACTGTAGGAGCAGATTGAATCAGCACACCCTCTGGCTTCCCTCTCATTCATAAACATACTGTAGGAGCAGATTGAATCAGCACACCCTCTGGCTTCCCTCTCATTCATAAACATACTGTAGGAGCAGATTGAATCAGCACACCCTCTAGCTTCCCTCTCATTCATAAACATACTGTAGGAGCAGATTGAATCAGCACACCCTCTGGCTTCCCTCCACCCTCTCATTCATGAACTTAGTTGGCTGATCGGTCAGTAACCAAACCAACCACTCATCCATTCATGAGTCATATGTTTGGGAAAGGAAATGGCAGGCGCGCCTGTTCCCTTTCCCTTTAGATTCCTCCTACAGCATTTGCATCCCAAATCGCACCCTATTCCCTATATAGCGCACTACTTTTGACCAGGGCCCATAAGGCTCTGGACAAAAGTAGTGCACTATATTGGGAATAGGGTGCCATTTAGGATGAATACAGTGTGACTATAGGTCCCCCCCTCCCTCTCATTAATTTGGTCAGATAAAAATCTAATCTGTTAAAGTAAAGCAGGAAGTCCCTGCTCACGCCTTCCTGGATCCCTGAGTATTGTCGCGTTCAAAACAACTGGGAATCTCTGAACTAGGTCTGACTGGGAAAATCATTTTGAACAGTCATCCAAGTCGGAAACTCGGGCATCTTTCTAAAACTGACTTTATGTTCCGACCGGAAGATCACTGACGTCACGATTTGACCTAGTTTTTTCCTCAGAGTTCCCAGTTGTCTTGAAAGTACCTAATCTATTGACTTTATGCTTGAGTGCCATATGTGACACTGGGGATCACTGTTTTTGTTCCCTGTTATGGTGTTGGTTGGTTGTTTGGAGGGGGGAACAAATTATCCAATGGTATTAGGTCAGGGGAGGAGCCTAATGCCAGGCAGGATGTGACATCACTCAGCCATATGTTCATGCTATGTTTGTTAGAGTTCCATGTGTACATGTCTGTATTAAAGAGAGATTGGTTCAGAGATTAAAATGACCAGGTGGAAATGTGCCAAGTATGTATGTAATCATCCTCTGACATGTCATATTGAGTCTTGATGTCTGAAGGAAACATTTACGGGCTACAGCAGTACAGTGAACTTAAATCTCAGGCCTCTCACACTGTTAATTTGTAAATGGGCCAAATTTGGGATTTCTTTGTTATGTTTTTATTGTTTTAAACTCAGTTGCTTGTTCCATTGTTGTAGAATCTGTCTATGGAGAGTGGGTTAAACTGCTGCAATCCCTTAGCTGTTCTTCACCAATGCCGGGACACTTTATAAAGAACCTTTTAATTTTCTATCAAAACACTCATACCTGTCCACCTCCATTTTATTTGCTACTGAAGTGAAGTAGATAAATACTAATTGTGCCATCCATGAAAAACAGTGACTATTACTATGTTTGTTATAGGCATTATGGCATAGTGATGCTAATGAAGAGACATCAGAAAGTAAAGTGGGTTTTAATCACAAGAAGATTTCAGTGCCCTGGCCTACTGCCTGTAGGGGGGGGGGATTCATACAAGGGGAAGGGATTGTGAAAAAGAACTGGCTTAAAGGTTCAGCTGGAGAGTGTTTCATTTTTCTCTACTCAAGGCTAGTTTTTATGCCAGGTATGTGCTACTTTTCTTTTTCTTTCTCAATCTACTGTGTATACATATATACTGAACAAAAATATAAATGCAACATGCAACAATTTCAAAGATTTCACTGAGTTATAGTTCATGAGGAAATCAGTCAGTTGAAATATATTCATTAGGCCCTAATCTATGGATTTCATGACTGCGAAGGTCAAAGACACCTTAAGAAAAAATTGGGCCTCAATATGGGCCGTCACTGTCACGATCGTCAACGGGACTGAGAGAGGACCAAGGCGCAGCGTGTTGAAAATACATCTTCTCTTTTATTTTAAGAAGAAAATTGAACCAAAACAACAAACAGACGACCGTGAAGCTATAAATCTAGATAGTGCTGACACAACCACTACACATAGACACAGACACAATCACCCACAAACAAACAGTGAGAAACAACCTCCCTATGTATGTCTCTCAATCAGAGGAGAACGAAAACACCTGTCTCTGATTGAGAGCCATACAAGGTCAATTAACCCTTTAACCCAACATAGAAACACAACACATAGAAATGCCCACCCAGCTCACGCCCTGACCAATAAACACATACAAAACAAGAGAAAACAGGTCAGGAATGTGACAGTCACGGTATCTCTGTACATAAAAATTTCCATCGATTTAAAATGAAACTGTATCTTATCCCTGCCCATACCATAGCCCCACCACCACCATGGGGAACTCTGTTCACAACGTTGACATCAGCAAACCGTTCGCCTACACAACGCCATACACGTGGTATGCGGTTGTGAGGCCGGTTGGACATACTGCCCAATTCTCTAAAACAACTTTGGAGATGGCTTATTTCAGACAAATTAACATTCAATTATCTGGCAACAGCTCTGGTGGACATTCCTGCAGTCAGCATGCTAATTGCATGCTTCCTCAAAATTTGAGACATCTGTGGCATTGTGTTGTGTGCACATTTCAATGGGCTTTTATTTTCCCCAGCACAAGGTGCATCTGTGTAATGATCATGCTGTTTAATCAGCTTCTCAATATGCCACCCCTGTCAGGTGAATGGATTATCTTGTCGAAGGAGAAATGCTCACTAACAGGGATGTTAACAAATTTGTGCACAAAATTGAGAGAAATTTTGTGCATATGGAACATTTCTGGGATCTTTTGTTTCAGCTCATGAAATATGGGACCAACACTTTACATTTTGTGTTTATGTTTTTGTTCAGTGTATTTACCTCCCTCACACGTCCTCCTCTTTGAAATAACAGCAATATTTTTCAATAAAAAGAAAGTTGGTAATCTTTACCTGGAGCGGTGTTGTGTCTTATTTCGTATTCTGTGTTATGTTATGTTGTCTATCTGTCCCTATGGGAACCTGTTTCATAGAGAAAATACTTGAACAAGTCAGTTCACGTTTTATTTATGCAGGTAGCAGCAGAAGGGGCTGAGGTGGAACTTGTGTAAGACGCTGGTATTCACACTCAGTGTTGACAGAGATGCTCCTCTCCATCAAGTCCACACACTTCACATACCATTCGACATTAAAATACAGCCAATCTGTGTTTCTTACCAAATAAACCTCAGTTTAAATTATAACTGCTATACAGATCATTGGTAATGAGCATAGACAAGCTAGTATAGCTGTATTGATAGGGAGTGCATTGTATAATCTCATCTTTTGTGTTAGCTTTTTGTCTGCCAGATACAGTACAGATCATTAATCCCAGAAAAATGTCAAGCTTATTTTTTTCTTGCTGAGAAGGATAAATACGAGGCGCCTACACAGTCAGATTGGGATATATGGTTTAGAAGAATCAGACTTTTTATATTTAGCAACTCTGATTTAGGCCAACATGTCGTCCATTAATGAGACAATAGGTCCATTAAGGTAATAATGGTACCAGAGGGGAGGGCTGCCATTTTACGGGCTCCAAACCAACTGTGCTTTTTTGTTAGTTTTTTCGCATTGTTTGTAACTCATTTTGTACATAATGTTGCTGCTACCGTCTCTTATGCCCGAAAAGAGCTTCGGCACATCAGAACAGCGATTACTCACCTCAAACTGGACAAAGATTTTTTCTTTAATGAGTCCGACACAAAGGATATACTGCTTTGTCGAGACAAGGCCGAAATCCCAATAATCAGCATGAAGAAAAGACAGACAGAGAAAAAGGGGGCAGAGGGCGGGATGCTTTGTAACTGGACGATCTATGATTATGACTATCCTACCAACTGGACAGTAAAAACTGTAATATATTATGTTTCACCGAGACTTGGCTGAACAATGACACGGATAATATAGAGCTGGTTGGCTTCTCCATGTTTCGGCAGGAGACAGCAGCTACGTCTGGTGAGACAAGTGGTGGGTGTGTGTGTCTATTTGTCAATAACTGCTGGTGCACGATATCTAATATTGAAGAAGTCTCGAGGTATTGTTCGCCTGAGGTAGAATACCTCATGATAAGCTGGAGACCACATTAACTACCAAGAGAGTTCTCATCTATGTTATTTGTAGCCGTCTATTTACCACCACAAACCGATTCTACCAGCGTGTCACATGTTCAACCAGAGGACAAAAAAACTCCAGACCACCTTTACTCAACACTCTGGGATGTATACAAAACTCTTCTTCGCCCTCCATTTGGAAAATCTGACCATTATTCTATCCTCCTGAATCCTGCTTACAAGCAAAAACTAAAGCAGGAAGTACCAGTGACTTTCTCAATACGGAAGTGGTCAGATGACGCGGATGCCATGCTGCAGGACTGTTTTTCTCGCACAGACTGAAATATGTTCCGTGATTTATCCAGGATTCATCCAATGGCATTGAGGATTATTCCAGCTCAGTCACCGCTTCATCAATAAGTGCACAGTGACCGTATGTACATTTCACAACCAGTAGCCATTGATTACACGCAACATCCGCACCGAACTAAAGGTTAGGGACACAAATTCGGAAGCTTACTAGAAATCCTACCATGCCCTCAGACAAACCATCAAACATGCAAAGCATCAATACAGGACTAAGATTGAATCCTACTACACAGTCTCTGACGCTCATCGGATGTGGCAGGGCTTGAAAACTATTACGGACTACAAAGGGGAACCCAGCCGCGAGCTGCCTAGTGACGTAAGCCTACCAGATGAGCTAAATGTATTTATGCTCGCTACGAGGCAACCAACACTGACGCATGCGTGAGAGCACCAGCTGTTCCGGCCGACTGTGTGATCATGCTCTTCGTAGCCAATGTGAGCAAGACCATTAAACAGGTCAACATTTACAAAGCTGCGGGGCCAGACGGATTACCAGGACGTGTACTCAAAGCATGCGCGGACCAACTGGCAAGAGTTTTTACTGACATTAGCAACCTCTCCTTTGCTGAGTCTGTAATACCTACATGTTTCAAAAAGACCACCATAGTCCCTGTGTCCAAGAAAGTGAAGGTAACATGCCTAAATGATTACAGCCCCGTAGCACTCACATCGGTAGCCATGAAGTGCTTTGAAAGACTGGTCATGGCTCACATCAACACCATCATGCAAGAAACCCTAAACCCACTCCAATTCACATACAGCCCCAACAGATCCAGAGATGATGCAATCTCAATCCCACTCCACAATGCCCTTTCCCACCTGGACATAAGGAACACCTATGTGAGAATGCTTTTCAATGACTACAGGTCAGCGTTCAAACCCATAGCGCTCACAAAGCTCATCACTAAGCTATGGACCCTGGGACTAAACAACTCCCTCTGCAACTGGATCCTGGACTTCCTGACGGGCCGCCCCCAAGGGTAGACAACAACATATCTGCCATGCTGATCCTCAACACTGGGGCCCGTCAGGGGTGCCTGCTTAGTCCCCTCCTGTACTCCCTGTTCACCCATGACTGCGTGGCCCAAACACGACTCCAACAACATCATTGTTTGCTAACGAAACAACACTGAGGCAGCCCATAGGGAGGAGGTCAGAGACCTGGCAGTGTGGTGCAAGGACAACAGCTTCTCTCTCAATGTAAGCAAGACAAAGGAGATGATCGTGGACTATAAGAAAAGGAGGGCCGTACAGGCCCCCATTAACATCGACGGGACTGAAGTGGAGTGGGTTGAGAATTTCAAGTTCCTTGGTGTCCACATCACCAACAAACTATCATGGTCCAAACACACCAAGACAGTTGAGAAGAGGGCACGACAACACCTTTTCCCCCTCAGGAGACTGAAAAGATTTTGGCATGGGTCCCCAGATCCTCAAAATGTTCTACAGCTGCACCATCAAGAATATGCTGACCCGGTTGCATCACCGACTCGTATGGCAACTGCTCGGCATCTGACCATAAGGCGCTACAGAGGGTATTGCATAGGGCCCAGTACATCACCGGGGACAAGCTTCCTGACATCCAGGACATATACACTAGGCGGTGTTGGAGGAAGGCCCAAAAAATTGTCAAAGACTCCAGTCACCCAAGTCATTGACTATTCTCTCTGCTACTGCACGGCAAGCGTTACCGGAAAGCCAAGCCTAGTACCAAAAGGCTCCTTAACAGCTTCTACCCCCAAGCCATAAGACTGCTGAACTACTAATCAAATGGCCACCCGGACTATTTAAATTGACCCCCCCCCCCTTTTCAAATTACCCCCACTAACCTGTACCCCCGTACATTGACTCGGTACCGGTACCCCCGGTATATAGCCTCGTACTGCTATGTACATTTCTTGTTACTTTTTGATTGATTTGATTTACTTTAGTTTATTTAGTAAATATTTTATTAATTCTATTTCTTGAATTATTATTGGTTTAGGGCTAATAAGTAAGCCTCTCATGGTAAGGTTGTATACCTGTTGTATTTGGAGCGTATGACAAAGGAAATTTGATTTGATTTGATCATCCATTATCAAATAAAATCAAATTTTATTGGTCACATACACATGGTTAGCAGATGTTGATGCGAGTGTAGCAAAAGGCTTGTGCTTCTAGTTCCGGCATTGCGGTAATATCCAACAAGTAATCTAACAAATTCACAACAACTAAATAATAAATAAATATGGATGAGCAAGGGCGTGCGGCATAGGCAAGATGCAGTAGATGGTATACAATAAATATATGGATGAGCAAGGGCGTGCGGCATAGGCAAGATGCAGTAGATGGTATAGAATACAGTATATACATATGAGATGTGTAATGTAGGATATGTAAACATTATTAAAGTGCCGTTATTTGAAGTGACTAGTGATACCTTTATTAAATCAATTTATTTAAGTGGCCAGAGATTTAAGTCTGTATGTTGGCAGCAGCCTCTCTATGTTAGTAATGACTGTTTAACAGTCTGATGGCCTTGAGATAGAAGCTGTTTTTCAGTCTCCCAGTCCCAGCTTTGATGCACCTGTACTGACCTCGCCTTCTGGATGATAGCGGGGTGAACAGGCAGTGGCTCAGTTGTTTGTTGTCCTTGATGATCTTTTTGGCCTTCCTGTGACATCGGGTGGTATAGGTGTCCTGCAGGGCAGGTAGTTTGCCCCCATGTGATGCATTGTGCAGACCTCACTACCCTCTGGAGAGCCTTGCAGTTGAGGGCGGTGCAATTGCCGTACCAGGCGGTGATACAGCCCGACAGGATGCTCTCGATTGTGCATCTGTAGAAGTTTGTGAGTGTTTTAGATGACAAGCCAAATTTCTTCAGCCTCCTGAGGTTGAAGAGGCGCTTTTGCACCTTCTTCACCATGCTGTCTGTGTGGGTGGACCATTTCAGTTTGTCTGCGATGTGTATGCCGAGGAACTTAAAACTTTCCCCCTTCTCCATTACTTCCTGTCGATGTGGATGGGGTGGGGGGGGGGGGGGGGCTCCTTCTGCTGTTTCCTGTAGTTCACGATCATCTCCTTCGTTTTGTTGACGAGGAGTGAGAGGTTATTTTCCTGACACCATAGTCCGAGGGCCATCACCTTCTCCCTGTAGGCCGTCTCATCGTTGTTGGTAATCAGGCCTACCACTGTAGTGTCGTCTGCAAACTTGATGATTGAGTTGGAAGCGTGCATGGCCCCGCAGTCATGGGTGAACAGGGAGTACAGGAGAGGGCTGAGAACGCACCCTGGAGCCAGTGTTGAGGATCAGTGGGGGGGAGATGTTGCTTCCTACCTTCTCCACCTGGGGGCGACCACCTGTCTCACCATTAGTGAGACAATAGGTCTATGTGCCGTGAATTAATGAGACAATTGGTCTACATGCCGTGAATTAATGAGACAATAGGTCTACATGTCATCCATTAATGAGACAATAGGTCTACATGTCATCCATTAATGAGACAATAGGTCTACATGTCATCCATTAATGAGACAATAGGTCTACATGTCATCCATTAATGAGACAATAGGTCTACATGTCATCCATTAATGAGACAATACGTCTACATTCAGCCTGTTGAAGAAATCATATGTTGAGATGCTTCTGCATTTGGACCATGACAATGGACTGGAAGATTTAACATTAATTTTAATTATGTATGCCACATGCAAAAATATATATGCAACATGCAACAATTTCATAGATTTTACTGAGTTGCAGTCCATATGAGGAAGTCAGACAATAACATTTTTTATTTTTTTATTTCACCTTTATTTAACCAGGTAGGCAAGTTGAGAACAAGTACTCATTTACAATTGCGACCTGGCCAAGATAAAGCAAAGCAGTTCGACACATACAACAACACAGAGTTACACATGGAGTAAAACAAACATACAGTCAATAATACAGTAGAAAAATAAGTCTATATACAATGTGAGCAAGTGAGGTGAGATAAGGGAGGTGAAGGCAAAAAAAAAGGCCATGGTGGCGAAGTAAATACAATATAGCAAGTAAAAAACTGGAATGGTTGATTTGCAGTGGAAGAATGCGCGAAGTAGAGATAGAAATAATGGGGTGCAAAGGAGCAAAATAAATAAATACCGTAGGGAAAGAGGAAGTTGTTTGGGCTAAATTATAGATGGGCTATTTACAGGTGCAGTAAGGTGCAGGTGCAGTGAGCTGCTCTGACAGTTGGTGCTTAAAGCTAGTGAGGGAGATAAGTGTTTCCAGTTTCAGAGATTTTTGTAGTTTGTTCCAGTCATTGGCAGCAGAGAACTGGAAGGAGAGGCGGCCAAAGGAAGAATTGGTTTGGGGGTGACCAGAGAGATATACCTGCTGGAGCGGGTGCTACAGGTGGGTGCTGCTATGGTGACCAGCCAGCTGAGATAAGGGGGGACTTTACCTAGCAGGGTCTTGTAGATGACCTGGAGCCAGTGGGTTTGGCGACGAGTATGAAGCGAGGGCCAGCCAACGAGAGCGTACAGGTCGCAGTGGTGGGTAGTATATGGGGCTTTGGTGACAAAACGGATGGCACTGTGATAGACTGCAACCAATTTATGGAGTAGGGTATTGGAGGCTATTTTGTAAATGACCGAAGTCGAGGATTGGTAGGATGGTCAGTGTTACGAGGGTATGTTTGGCAGTATGAGTAAAGGATGCTTTGTTGCTGAATAGAAAGCCAATTTTAGATTTAACTTTGTATTGGAGATGTTTGATGTGAGTCTGGAATTAGAGTTTACAGTCCAACCAGACACCTAGGTATTTGTAGTTGTCCACATATTCTAAGTCAGAGCCGTCCAGAGTAGTGTTGTTGAACAGGCGTGCAGGTGCAGGCAGCGATTGGTTGAAGAGCATGCATTTAGTTTAACTTGTATTTAAGAGCAATTGGAGGCCACGGAAGGAGAGTTGTATGGCATTGAAGCTCGCCTGGAGGGTTGTTAACACAGTGTCCAAAGAAGGGCCAGAGGTATACAGAATGGTGTCGTCTGCGTAGAGGTGGATCAGAGACTCACCAGCAGCAAGAGTGACATCATTGATGTATACTGAGAAGAGAGTCGGTCCAAGAATTGAACCCTCTGGCACCCCCATAGAGACTGCCAGAGGCCCAGACGACAAACCCTCCGATTTGACACACTGAACTCTACCAGAGAAGTAGTTGGTGAACCACGGGAGGCAATCATTTGAGAAGCCAAGGCTATCGAGTCTGCTGATGAGGATGTGGTGATTGACAGAGTCAAAAGCCTTGGCCAGGTCCATGAATACGGCTGCACAGTATTGTTTGGTTATCGATGGCGGTTAAGATATCGTTTAGGACCTTGAGCGTGGCTGAGGTGCACCCATGACCAGCTCTGAAACCAGATTGCATAGCGGAGAAGGTATGGTGGGATTCGAAATGGTCGGTAATCTGTTTGTTGACTTGGCTTTCGAAGACCGTAGAAAGGCAGGGTAGGATAGATATAGGTCTGTAGCAGTTTGGGTCAAGAGTGTCACCCCCTTTGAAGAGGGGGATGACCGCAGCTGCTTTCCAATCTTTGGGAATCTCAGATGACACGAAGGAGAGGTTGAACAGGCTAGTAATAAGGGTGGCAACAATTTCAGCAGATCATTTTAGAAAGAAAGGGTCCAGATTATCTAGCCCTGCTGATTTGTAGGGGTCCAGATTTTGCAGCTTTTTCAGAACATTGATAATAATATAGAACGCCATAGGATGTTTTTGTGTTGGTTAAGGGCAGTCAGGTCTGGAGAGAACCAAGGGCTATATCTGTTCCTGGTTCTAAATTTCTTGAATGGGGCATGCTCATTTAAGATGGTGAGGAACGCATTTAAAAAAAAATAACAAGGCATCCTCTACTGACGGGATGAGATCAATATTCAATATCCTTCCAGGATACCACGGCCAGGTCGATTAGAAAGGCCTGCTCGCTGAAGTGTTTCAGGGAGCGTTTGACAGTGATGAGTGGAGGTTGTTTGACCGCTGACCCATTACGGATGCAGGCTATGAGGCAGTGATCGCTGAGATCTTGGTTGAAAACAGCAGAGGTGTATTTAGAGGGCAAGTTGGTTAGGATGTTATCTATGAGGGTCCCCGTGTTTACGGCTTTGGGGTGGTACCTGGTAGGTTCATTGATAATTTGTGTGAGATTGAGAGCATCAAGCTTAGATTGTAGTATGGCTGGGGTTCTAAGCATGTCCCAGTTTAGGTCACCTAGCAGCACGAGCTCTGAAGATAGATGGGGGTTAATCAGTTCACATATTGTGTCCAGAGCACAGCTGGACACACAGCTGGACACAGATAACGTCGGTAGTCCAGTCGTGAAGGCCCGGTGGGGGCTACATTGGCAGTAAAACGGGTCCGGATAGGTGATTATAGCCCAGGAGTGGCTGATGGAATTCTTCAGCTGGCTAGCTCCGGAATAATTGATGTTTGCTCCGGGATCGACGTAAGCCAATAGTCACACGGATAGCAGCTAGCTAGCTGCGAAATCCAGGTGTAAATGTCCAGAGCTTGCGGTTGAAATCCGGGGATATGGAGAGAAAAATAGATCCGGTATGTTCTGGTCTGATAAAACATTATTTAAAAAAAAATGTATTAGGGCCTAATCTATGGATTTCACGTGAGTGAGATTACAGATATGTATATGTTGGTAACAAATACCTTAAAAAAATGGGCCTCACAATGGGTCTCCCTATTTCGTCATGTATTTTTGTGCATTCATATTGCCATCAACAAAATTAAATTGTGTTCGTTGTCCGTAGTTTATGCCTGCCCATACAATATCCCCACCGCCACCATGGGGCACTCTGTTTACAATAATGACATCAGAAAACCGCCATACACGTCGTCCGATTGGATGTACTGCCAAATTCTCTAAAATGACGATGGAGGTAGAATGGTAGAAAAATGAATAAGAAATTATCTGGCAACAGCTCTGGTGGACATTCCTGCAATCAGCATGCCAATTGCACGCTCCCTTAAAACTTGAGACATCTGTGGCATTGTGTTGTGTGCGCATTTTAGAGTGGACTTTTATTGTCCCCAACACAAGGTGTAACTGTGTAATGATCATGCTGTTTAATCTGTCAGTAAACAAGAAGCCACTGCTCCAAAAATGGCCATAAAAAAGCCAGACTACGGTTTGCAACTGCACATGGGGACAAAGATTGTACTTTTTGGAGAAATGTCCTCTGGTCTGATGAAACAAAAATAGAACTGTTTGTCCATAATGACCATTATTATGTTTAGAGGAAAAAAGGGGGAGACTTGCAAGGCAAAGAACACCATCCCAACCGTGAAGCACGGGAGTGGCAGCATCATGTTGTGGGGGTGCTTTGCTGCAGGAGGGACTGGTGCACTTCACAAATTAGATGGCATCATGAGGGTGGACAATTACTTGGATATATTGAACAACATCTCAAGACCTCAGTCAGGAAGTTAAAGCTTGGTCGCAAATGGGTCTTCAAAATGGACAATGACTACAAGCAAGCTTCCAAAGTTGTGGCAAAATGGCTTAAGGACAACAAAGTCAAGGTATTGGAGTGGCCATCACAAAGCCCTGATCTCAATCCCATAGAACATTTGGAGGCGTACAAACCTGACTCAGTTACACCAGCTCTGTCAGGAGGAATGGGCCAAAATTCACCCAATTTATTGTGGGAAGCTTGTGGAAGGCTATCCAAAACGTTTGACCCAAGTTAAACATTTTAAAGGCAATGCTAACAAATACTAATTGAGTGTATGTAAACTTCTGACTTAGAAATAAAAGCTGAAATAAATCATTCTCTCTACTATTATCCTGACATTTCACATTTTTAAAATAAAGTGGTGATCCTAACTGACCTAAGACAGGGAATTTTACTAGGATCAAATGTCAGGAATTGTGAAAACCTGAGTTTAAATGTATTTGGCTAAGATGTATATAAACTTCCGACTTCAACTCTATATCCTGTTTACATTGATCATCCTTGAGCTGTTTTTACAACTTGAATGGAGTCCACCTGTGGTAAATTCAATTGATTGGACATGATTTGGAAAGGCATTCACCAAGCCATGAGGTCGAGTGAATTGTCCATAGAGCTCCGAGACAGGATTGTGTTGCGGCATAGATCTGGGGAAGGGTACCAAAACATTTCTGCAGAATTGAAGGTCCCCAAGAACACAGTGGCCTCCATCATTTTGAAATGGAAGAAGTTTGGAAACGCCAAGACTCTTCCTAGAACTGGCCGCCCGGCCAAACTGAGCAATCGGGGGAGGGCCTTGGTTAGGGATGTGACCAAGAACCCAATGGTCACTCTGACAGAGCTCTAGAGTTCCTCTGTGAAGATGGGAGAACCTTTTAGAAGGACAATCATCTCTGCAGCACTCCACCAATTAGGCCTTTATGGTAGAGTGGCCAGACGGAAGTCACTCCTCAGTAAAAGGCACATAGTCTGATGAAACAAAGATTAAATTATTTGTCCTGAATGCCAAGCTTCACATCTGGAGGAAACCTGGCACCATGCCTACGCTGAAGCATGGTGGTGGGAGCATCATCCTGTGGGGATGTTTTTCAGGTACAGGGAGACTAGTTAGGATCGAGGTAAAGATTAACGAAGTACAGAGATCCTTGATGAAAAACTACTCCAGGGCAGTCAGGACCTCAGACTGGGGCGAAAGTTCACCTTCCAACAGGACAACAACCCTAAGCACACAGCCAGGACAACGCAGGAGTGACTTCGGGACAAGTCTCTGAATGCCCTTGAGTGGCCCAGTCAGAGCCTGGACTTGAACTCGATCAAACATCTCTGGAGAGACCTGAAAATACTGTAGCTGTGCCGCAACGCTCCCCATCCAACAGACAGAGCTTGAGAGGATCTGCAGAGAAGAATGGGAGAAACTCCCCAAACACAGGTGTGTCAAGCTTATAGCGTCATAACCAAGAAGACTCGAGGTTGTAATTTCTGTCAAAGGTGCCTCAACAAAGTACTAAGTAAAGGATCTGAATACTTATTTAAATGTTTTTGTAATGTTTTTTTTATATAAATGAGCAAAAATGTCAAAACCATTTTTTGCTTTGTCATTATGACATATCCTGTATGTAAATTGGTGAGTAAAAAAAACTTTTCAATCAATTTTAGAATAAGGCTGTGGAGGCTTTCTCCACAAAATGTGTAAAAAGTCGAGGGGTCTGAATACTTTCTGAAAGCACTGTAATCTCAGGGATGCTCAATTGCTATGAGGTTGAATGCACACAAACCAGATGAAGTGAGTTAGGCTGATGAAGATAGGAAAATGCAACTTATTTGCTCTATAATTAAAATGTTGCTGTATCCCTGTATTTGTAGTCGGCAATTGTTGTTTGTGCATTGGATCAGGGGAAACTATTTGAAGGACGACTAAACGTGTGGATGTGTGGGTTACATCAAAAGTCTCTTTGGCTGCGTTTAGACAGATACATGGCCTGTTGGGGGTGCTGCCAGGGGAGTGCAAAAAAATCCCCTTTACAATATAGCATTGTATGCATCTATAAATGCATGTGTACTGGCATACAGTTGAGCAGTCAAGTTTTTAGGATTTTCACTCATGGGGAACATTATTTAGCCGGGTCTGGGAAAGACAAAATTGTCCTTTTAACAATTATATGTCATTTACATTAGACATCAGCTGAATATTTTTCAATACCACACACATGACAGAAATGAGTTGCTAATCTGACAGTGACAAACTGAGAGCAATAAAATCGACCTGGTCTTGAATGCAAACAATAGCCCAGGCCAATGAAGAGACACACATATATAATCCGTATAAATAATGGCTTTCGTGATGACGTGAGCTCTCTTCTGCTCTGTCATCACGTTGAACCACAATCACGAGCTTGTTTTAGTATCTACTGCCCCCTAGCGTCAGGTAGCACATTTTACATTGAGTGCACTGATATGGAACCTAATTTCTCTCCCCTCATGTCCTCTCCCCTCAGCCTGTTTCTCCAGGCTGCCACAGTAGCGACAGAGATACAGTGCCTTGCAAGAGTATTAATCCCCCTTGGGGTTTTTCCTATTTTGTTGCATTACAACCTGTCATTTAATTTCATTTTTATTTGGATATCATGTAATGGACATACACAAAATAATCCAAATTGGTGAAGTGAAATGAAAAAAATATTATTTATTTTTTTAAATGGAAAAGTGGTGTGTGAATATGTATTCACCACCTTTGCTATGAAGCCCCTAAATAAGATCTGGTGCAACCAATTACCTTCAAAAGTCACATAATTAGTTAAATCAAGTCCACCTATGTGAAATCTAAGTGTCACATGATCTGTCACATGATCTCAGTATATATATACCTGTTCTGAAAGGCCCCAGAGTCTGCAACACCACTAAGCAAGGGGCACCACCAAGCAAGCAGCACCATGAAGACCAAGGAGCTCAGTGACAGGTCAGGTCAGTGACAAAGTTGTGGAGAAGTACAGATCAGGGTTGGGTTATAAAAAAATATCAGAAACTTTGAGTGTCCCACAAAGCACCATTAAATCCATTATTAAAAAATAGAAAGAATATGGCACCACAACAAACCTGCCAAGAGAGGGCAGCTGACAAAAACTCACAGACCAGGCAAGGAGGGCATTAATCAGAGAGGCAACAAAGAGACTAAAGATAACCCTGAAGGAGCTGCAAAGCTCCACAGCGGAGATTGGAGTATCTGTCCATAGGACCACTTTAAGCCGTACACTCCACAGAGCTGGGCTTTACGGAAGTGGCCAGAAAAAAGCCATTGCTTAAGGCAAACTTGTTCGCCGAAAGGCATATGACTCCCCAAACATATGGAAGAAGGTACTCTGGCCAGATGAGACTAAAATGTAGCTTTTTGGCCATCAAGGAAAACGCTATGTCTGGTGCAAACCCAACACCTCTCATCACCCCGAGAACACCATACCCACATTGAAGCGTGGTGGTGGCAGCATCATGCTGTGGGGATGTTTTTCATCGGCAGGGACTGGGATACTGGTCAGGAATGATGGATGGCGCTAAATACAGGGAAATTCTTGAGGGAAACCTGTTTGTCTTCCAGAGATTTGAGACTGGGACAGAGGTTCACCTTCCTTCAGGACAATGACCCTAAGCATACTGATAAAGCAACACTCGAGTGGTTTAAGTGGGAACATTTAAATGTCTTGGAATGTTCTAGTCAAAGCCCAGACCTCAATCCAATTGAGAATATGTTGTATGACTTAAAGACAGGCAGAACCCATCCAACTTGAAGGAGCTGGAGCAGTTTTTCCTTGAAGAACGCGACAAAATCCCAGTGGCTAGATGTGCAAAGCTTATAGAGACAAACCCCTAGAGACTTGCAGCTGTAATTGCTGCAAAAGGTAACTCTGCAAACTATTGACTTGGGGGGGTGAATAGTTATGCAAGCTCAAGTTTTCTGTTTTTTTTTGGTCTCATTTCTTGTTTGTTTCACAATAAATAATATTTTGCATCTTCAAAGTGGTAGGCATGTTGTGTAAATCAAAATATACAAACCCCCCAAATATCCATGTTAATTCCAGGTTGTAAGGCAACAAAATAGGAAAAATGCCAATGGGGGGGTGAATACTTTCGCAAGCCACTGTAAGAGGGTCATAGTGTTCCAGTTCTGGATATGCAGACAGTGCAGGAATGGCTACACGTGAAGGTTCCTCCATGGCCACAGGAGAGATACAATAGGTCTCTACCCCATCTCTGGCATGATATATGATGGTGTAGTATGACTGTGAGGTGTGAGAAGGGTCAAATTGGGTAGCATCATAGAGAAATTAGAGTATGCATGGTGACTAGTGAATGTAGTGATCTTTTCTGTCTTTATCCATTGAATCAGTGGGCTACTATGACTGGTTATACTCCATGGAGTACCCTTTTCATCACTGCAGTCATAGTCAGAAAATTTTACAACAGGGGATTCTGTATTCATGGAGAGGATGGAAGCATCACTCAGCCTTCTGGGGGATGTAGTTTTAGTGGTACTGGGCCATTTAGTGAAATGTCAAAAGGTTTGTTATGACGTTGTGTTTTTGTTACAACAAGCAATGATACAGTCAAAAGGTAGGTGCTTGCATACAGTCACACATTCTGCGTGGTTTTGGTACCAGTTCCGATTGATATTTTTGCATAGACATCGATTTGTGGATACCGTACATGAAAATGGATAGCCCTGGTTCCCATGGACACAGAGTATATTTTCTGAGCCTGTGTGATGGATGTGAAGTCTGAAACCACTTGAACCTCCTACCATTTAATTTGCTCTTCTAACTGTCCATCAACTCCTGACTGAACCCTACGTCACAGCCACTGACAAAGGACATGCCTGCAAACATTGTAGAGCAGCAGGAGAGAGTGGTTTTATCACGGTAGCACATTCAGACAGGAGCACAATTTTGGTTTTAGAAGTGGGGGGGACGTAACCTGGCAGGAAGTCTGGGGGTCCTCCCTCAGAATCGACTGGTTAAACATTTTAAACGTGTATTTTTCGACATATAGACACACCCGATGTGTTTTATTAAAATTAACTATATGTACTGACCTTTTCTGATGCTTTAAGCATGCTGTTTGATTAAATAATTAAGACACTGTTATGAATTTTATGTATAATGACTAAATGATGTATACATTTAAAGTAATGATAGGACTATATCTAACAGAATTCTACCCTGTCTCTGTATAATGATGAAGAATGTTTGTCGATAAGAAAAGAGGGACTGTTAGCAGACAAGGAATTGTGGCAGACAACTTGTGACCCCTGTGAAACTGATAACAGGGAAGGAAGTCTCCCCACCCATGGAGGCGAGAAACCTTGGGCTTGTAGTAGATTGTATAACAGGTGGCAGGATGGGATAAGCAATGTATGAGTAGCAGAAGACTTGTGAACTATATTGTCTGAGAGGAGGAGGGACATTTATGACAAAATGAGAGGTATATAAACCAATGTACAGGAAATGATAAGCAGAGCTCTCGTAAATAAACATTGCTGTCTATTGTAGTCTGGTTAATTTCAACAAGAATCTTACAAATTCTTGGTAACAGACCGAGTAGTTCAATTGAAGTTCAGTTTATGAACATTGAGAACATAATTCTCTTAACAGACACACAAATGACTCAAGAATGAGCCAGAGATCAATATATACTAACCAGAAGAAAAATACCTGTTCCCGACCCTCTTTCTCCCGCTGATGCTGGCCTTTGTAGATTCTGCCATTAAACTCCTGAAGTTGCCGGTAATAGGCTACACCAGCGATCGGCAACCTTTTATATTTGGAGCAACAATTTATCTTACCATTTCTACCAATCTGCGTACCAGTTATGATTTTTATATGCACATTTTAGTGGAAAAGTTACATGTCATTTATAATAGTCTTTTTATCTCAAAATCATTGTCTGTGGTTCATCTACATTCTATCTAAATTTAAATGAAAATTATACAAATCTATAAGTAACTTTTATTGCCATTGGCAACTATGTAAAATTGCCTACAACACATAAAAACGCTTCAGCCTGCAGGCTGCAATACTGATAAAAATACATATCCTATGAGGGATGGATGTGGGAGGTAATATCTGTTTACCTGTCCTTGTTCTGTATATCTTATTTTGTATTATTTATTTTGTACCTATAAATCGGGGTATTTTCTGTATCTGTCTGCTTTTTTTATGTTTATATAAGAATTGCATACATGTCTTTGCTACAAAGTACCTGTACACCATTGTTGTGTGTGCTCAAGAAAAAATATTTGAGCAAAAAACATTCTATAAATTACATTGGCTACACATGTTCTGTCTGCAACAAACTTGAAACAATGTATCAACTATCAACTGGGTCGTCCAGAAACTCGTGCTTGCAAACTTGAAAGATTATATAAAATATTCTGGGCCCTCAGTTTCCCGCGCCAGTGAGTTTGGGACAGACACAGCTGTCGGCTATTTGTGCAAGGGACAAGAAGTAATCTGATATTTTATGACGGTTTCACTGGATCAGAGCGTTACATTTTGACCCTGCTGAGACCACTGTCACCGTCTGATCCTGCTCAGATGAGGCATGGCAAAGAATTACCAATGAAAATAATTATCTAAGAATAAAATCAATGGTTCAATAATTGAAATGACCATTATTCTCAGATCTCAGACTGTATTCTACCCATCAACTCAAGATGGAACTTTGTATCTATTCACTGATTGTTTTAATATACTGCAAAATTCACCTGCGCTCCATAGCCTGGTCTTCTCTGGCTGTCTGACCCTACTGGGACACCTGTCACCATCCAATCCTGCTAAAACATGATGAGCATAGTGTTGTGTACTGACCGTGCAGTATGACAGTGAAGCCTGTAGAGCTGTTTATACCGTGTCAGTGAAAAGTAGGGAATTACCTATGGAAACTGACAGATTAAAAATGTTACATTGCTATACTGACTCTAATAAAAACTCACATCGACCTGTTAAAAAATGCCAGAATATCGGTCTTCAATCGTTTGGCCGCTGGTTTCATCATTTGATTCAGGTCTAGTATGCTTGAGGCTAACGTTAGCTAGCTAGTTCATTCACTTCAGACAGAACTTCAGTCGAGAGGGGATGAAACATTAGCTAACGTTATATGTCAGTTACACTATTAGCTCAGCACTGGGAATAAATATTTTTTTCTGTCAAGTCAAACAGCAGTTACCTCGCCAGCTACATCAATTCTCTGGTTGCTTTTAATAAAACTCAGAGAAAAAGCACAACACACGCAGACAACAGCTGCCTCTGTTCGCACATCTGTCTGTGTGGTCCTAAATCCAGCCAGCTGAAACGCTTTGAGGTGTCTGCATGGTCCTAAAGCACACTAGAGACACTTTTTTGTATCACAGTGCAATGATAAAACTAGTGGGAACAAAAATGCAATTTCAGAATGTGGGGGGGTTATGTCCTCACCTATCCCCTGTGAAAGTTGCGCCCCTGCATTCAGAGATCGATTTATAGCCATTCATCTAAAAACACTTTGTTTGTCATAGTCGGACAAGATTAATATGAGATGACGATGCGTTCCTAACAAGTTGAAGAAGCTAAGCTAGAACTCTGAGACGTTCACAGCGATGGGGGCAGACGTTTTGATCAAGAGAAACCTTTAGAAAATATGTATATACATTTTATACATATACATTTACTCTAACACTAAACATACAAATATTTATTTTACAGTTAAGGAAGGTGAAATCTTAGTTATTCGCTTTTTAATTTGATTATACTATATCTAGAAAGCATCAAGCCTAATTAATACAGTTTTGTTGAATAGGAAATACATCATATAAAATATTTCATATTTATATAATATTTGTACTGTGTACTTGAGCTTGTGTCCTCAAAAGTGACTACAACTCAGCAATAACAAATAAAAAATACCATAAAAGATGAGTTTTTTTTTTTTTTTTTTTGAGTATGCAGCATTACTCGTTATTGTTTATGGCCCTGTCATGATAAATTACTTTTGGGGTTAAGTAGATTACATTTTCGATTACATTTAGTTACATTTAAGTGGTTAACCGTTTTGACAGCCTCCCCCCCCTTCCTCACACACACTTATTTTAATATACTAGGTGGCTCTTAAAAGAGCCTTTGGTTTCATGGAGGGCAGGCAAGTGGCAGTGAGTGTGGTGGTGTGTACTACTGTGTGCATCTTGCTAGAATGGAGGAGAGACCAGGGCCCGTATCTACAAAGTGTCTCAGAAAAGGCCCTAGGAATCCTGTTAAAACCAGTTTTAAGACAACAACAACAAAGAAACTCCCAGCGCAGAGGAAGTTTTAGGATGATGATAAGACACTGCTCACACAAACTTTGAGCCATGAGTAAAATTCACTCATAAAAGTTTCTCATGAGTTTGAGGTACTGCAAAGGAAAGATAGCGATGACGCTAATTGACATCTTGCAAATTATGGGGATTAACCAATCGCGAAGAGGCATCACCAGCTGTGAAATGTATAGGCACTTCAGACAACCACTGTGAATCAAATGTTGCAATGGTAAAATGTTTGATATAATTTTTCACTGACACGATCACTTTTCCTACTCTTGTTTCTTGCTTAATATGTTGGCATGCATAACCTTTTTTGTTAGTTTTTTTTTACCAATTTTGAATAATGTGATAGGCAGTTTGCACTGAATCATACAGTAAAATAATGATGGGGCGGCAGGTTTTCCGAAGCCACTCCTGCATTATCTTGGCTGTGTGGTTAGGGTAGTTGTACTGTTGGAAGGGTCGTTGTCCTGTTCGCCCCAGTCTTAGGTCTTGAGCCCTCTAGAGCAGGTTTTCATCAAGGATATCTCAAATCAAATCAAATTGTATTGGTCACATGAGATGCATTGACATGCCCAGCTTTCAGACTCTCAAGGAAGAGGTCGTTGCCCTCATCCGTGAGATGCCCACCATCCCTACCAGTGTTGGCTCATCAGAGGAGGAAGGGAAGGACCATCATCCTCAGTGAATTTCATAAAAATCTAAATAATAAAATGTTTTTAAAAAGTTTTCCTTTTTAGATATAACTATGCTAAATATATTCATGTCACCAAATAATTTATAAAAACACACTGTTTTACAATGAAGGTCTACAGTAGCTTAAGCAGCACTCTGTAAGGTAGCACCATAGTGTAGCTAGAGGATAGTTAGCTTTGATCCTCCTCTTGGTACATTGACTTCAAAGCAAAACCTAGGAGGCTCATGGTTCTCACCCCCTTCCATAGACTGGCACAGTAATTATGACAACTTCTGGGGGACGTCCTTCAACATATCAGAGCTCTGATATACACAGCATATGTCATTTGACTGTATGTATTTTTAGATATAGGCCTATTGTAAATGTGTATTATTGTTGCGTCACCATCTTTATTGTAAAAAGAAATATAAGTACAAACATAACTTTAAAATATGTATTATTTTGACAGAAGTAATGAACTGTCTATTGATCAGCACAGCAATTGATAAAACAGCACCATGTTTGAAACACAAGTGGCTGGGCCAAGGGTAGGGCATCAGGACCATGTTTGAAACACAAGTGGTTGGGCCAAGGGTAGGGCATCAGGACCATGTTTGAAACACAAGTAGCTGGGCCAAGGGTAGGGCATCAGGACCATGTTTGAAACACAAGTGGCTGGGCCAAGGGTAGGGCATCAGGACCATGTTTGAAACACAAGTGGCTGGGCCAAGGGTAGGGCATCAGGACCATGTTTGAAACACAAGTAGCTGGGCCAAGGGTAGGGAATCAGGACCATGTTTGAAACACAAGTGGTTGGGCCAAGGGTAGGGCATCAGGACCATGTTTGAAACACAAGTGGCTGGGCCAAGGGTAGGGCATCAGGACCATGTTTGAAACACAAGTGGTTGGACCAAGGGTAGGGCATCAGGACCATGTTTGAAACACAAGTGGTTCTGAGCTTATGTCAATATTACACAGGTAAGCTAACAGTTACAGAATTCAGGAATGCAGACAGGCTCTGTCTATCTGGAGTGGGACCAGGGTGATAGCTATGGGGTACAATAACACTTTATGGGCACATTTATAATTCTAACAGCTTTTTTGTTGGTAGATTATGTGTCTTAAAATATTGTTCATTTTCCTTTTGTAAGGTAAGAAAAAGCAGTGTTTTGTTAGAACATGTACATTTGTGAGTATCACATTTGGCCAAAATAATATTGACCTTAATTATGTACAATTATTTTAATTTGTTTTTATTGTAGGTACTGTAAAGTATCCAATCAGTATATCTCTCCATAATAGGATAAAATCTTCATAAATATGACCAATTATAAATCTACTGATATCTTGCCACAGATTCTTTACATGAATACAATGCCAAAAAAGATACAACACTGTTTCTGGGTCGCCATTACAAAATGTACAATTTGAGTTTGTCTTTTTCTTAGAGCTAGGCCCCTTTTCTCTCAATTTCCGCCTGAATGATGTGCCCAAAGTAAACTGCCTGTTGCTCAGACCCTGAAGCCAGGATATGCATATAATTGGTACCAATGGAAAGAAAACACATGGAAGTTTGTAGAAATGTTTAAATAATGTAGGAGAATATAACACAATAGATATGGCAGGAGAAAATCCAAAGAACAACCAACCGGAATTGTTTCTTTTTGAGAGACCATCCTCTTACAATGGCAACTATAAGGTCATCCAGGGTTAGCTCCCTGGATGCAATTCCTATGGCTTCCACAGGGTGTCAGCAGTCTATGGTCAAGGTTTCAGGCTTGTAACTTCAAAAACAAATAAGAAATATCAGTTTTGGTACAGGGACACAGTCTTGGAAATTCGTGTTTGCACGCTCCATGAAGACAGCACGCATCTGCTAAAATCAGTTTCCTACTGAACATACTTCTTTCTGTAAGAAATATTATAGTTTGATTACATTGTAGATATCTGAGAAGTAAATAGAAGCTTATTTTGACTTGTTGAAACAAATTTTAGGGGTAGATTTTCGGATGTCTTTCTCTGCATGTTGAACGAGTGGATTACTCAAATCGATGGCGCCAACTAAACAGACTTTTTGGGATATAAAGAAGGATTTTATCTAACAAAACGAAACTACATGTTATAGCTGGGACACTTTGGATGACAAATCAGAGGAAGATTTTCAAAAAGTACGTGAATATTTATTCAATATTTGGGAATTTAAGAAACCTGAGCCAGTGGAAAAATATTTTGATGTGGGGCGCCGTCCTCAAACAATCTCATGGCGTTTTTTTGCTGTAATAGCTACTGTAAATCGGAAAGTGCAGTTAGATTAACCAGAATTTAGCTTTCAACGGATATAAGACACTTGTATGTACCTAAATGTTTAATATCCATAATTTTTATGATTATTTATTTGAATTGAGCGCCCTCCAGTTTCCCGGAAAGTTGTCCCGCTAGCAGAACGCCTAGCCCTAAAAGGTTTTTTAAACTTGGGGGTCAGCAGGATAATATTTATGAATCATTTTAAAATAAACTTCCTTCATTTAGTTAATAAGTAGGTATGTGTGAGGCAACATCCAAACTTTTTCCAACAGATGTTATTAATAAAATGATTTCAATAAGGCATAACATGAGGTATAGATACAACATCTTGTTAAAACAAGGCACATATAGTTCTATTGTTGTTGTACGGACCAAAATAAAAATACATCTTTCCTACTGATGAGTCAACAGGGATAATCGAAGCTAGGTTCTGAGGAACATGTCTTGACATGTTCCTGAATAATAAGCAACCCCTGAGAGAATGCCATCTAAAATGATTGCAAATTCTTTAGGTGCTACAGGGATCTTGTAAAGTGATAAGAATTCCTCATAACTAAGTAAAATAACCTCTGCATTTACAATTTGGTTCACCAATACGATATTATTTTGGAACCAATATACTTAAAACAAAGATTAATTTTTTATACAATATCCTCCAATTATTCCAGATATTTGTGTGGAGAGAAATGTTGCTTATAAATTAAGGACCATGACAAAAAACCTTACGATGAAAAGCAGAGTTTCACCGGAACTTTGTCAATATTATAATTGCAAACCAACATGAAGTTAAGGCCACCAAAAGTAGAGAAGACACAATAAGGAATAAAGTTCCACATAGAAGTGGGTCTTCTTGGCAATTGTTTTATCCAATTGATCTTAAAGTATTATTTAAGGTTGAAAAGTCCAGACAATAAAGCCCACCATACTCATAAGTGTTCATTACAACAGTTTTCCTCATATAAAGGTTACGGTTTCTCCACAGAAAGTTGAAAACATCTGGTCCATCTCTTTGCTTGTTTTCCTGTCAAGACGTAAAGATAGAGCAGAATATGTTTGTCTATAGATACCCTCAGCCTTGGTTATTAGGACTCTTCCTTTTAAAGATAATTCCCGCTGTAGCCATTGGTTTAGCTTCTTCAGTTTAAAAAAAATAACAGGGTCAAAATGTAGGAAGCGTCTAGATGTTTGATCCTTAGTAATGATTATGCCTAAATATGTAAGTTATTCTTTCACTGGAATACCATAATATGAGGTTGTCACCTGTACTTGACTTGGACTGAAAAAGGTGCCGGTACTGTTTACATTTAGGTGCAGGTGCTACACAATACTTTTGAGATTGCATTTGTGTTAAGACATAGATTAGATGTTTTGGAAAAGGATTCTATCACATTGATTCACTAGCGTCTTTCAGAAAAAGTGTAGTATCGTCAGTCAGCTGGCTTATAATAATTTTTTCACCAGCTTGTGGAGGACTATTATTAATAGAATTTGTAAGAAGTTGGGTGACTAATAAAAACAGATACCGTGAGATGGGACAACCTTCATAGTTCCTTTCTTTAACTCAAATCTAGGTGAGGTGCCATGTTTCAGTTTGATAGAACTGTTACCATTCGTATAGAGAGTTTTTATACAGGCCATGACATTAGTTTTGTGAAATGTTTCATCCTCTCAACAGTTCCAAAGTGCAGGCATCACCATATCCCAGATTTGATAATGTGTCTCAATTATCTGATTGGCTTCTGTCCATATGGAGCAGTTTCAGCCCAGTAAGATGCCCCTTCACCTCGTGTGATTATGTGCATTTTAAACAAGTTTACTTTATGACACAAAATTGCTTTTATTCTTGTTTACTTACAGGCTATTTTTTAAATCTTCAGCCCAAAATGACAGGCCATAAGTACAGTCTACACTGACAGGGATCATTCAATGGTTGGTTCTACTGAGGTCAAGCCACATATACTGTATTCTGTGCACTAGCCTAGTGTAGTAGAATTTAGAAATTACTATGAAATCTATCTACACAAATCTATTAAAGTCTATATTTTTATGATGTTTGCATTTGTTTCCCTCAGAAGAACAAAGCTGACCAATGGCATGTATTCATGGCTTCCCCAAAAAATGTAACAAGAAAAAACATAAAATAATAGATTTTTCGTCTCTCTGTTTAATATTTTCCTTCAATTCACAAGAGGCTGAATGTATCTCGCAGGAGCAATAATTCGAGCAAGCAAAACAGCGTCCCTCTGTCTCTGTATGTGTAGCCCATCTATCTGATGCTGTCTGGTCTAAAATAATATGACATTGTTGCCGCCCGTAGCATTGAATGCAAGGGAAGCCAGCGAGCATTTGGCCTCCTTTGATAAAACAGTATTAAATAATAGTGTTGAGCTAAACTGAGTGAGATCAACTGTGAATGGTCCTGCCACATCAAAAAAAATCAAAAACTGTCAAGGGAAGCCAGTTAGGATTTGACTTCACACCAATCAGATCACATCAAAAGCCAAACGTCACTGACAGAAAAAACTTGAATTGCTGCACGTAGTTGTATTGTTATTCACTGGTGGCTAGCTAGCTAAAACTTTTCTAAGTTAGCCATGGATGGAGATAGGGATTTGGACTTGTGGTTTTACTTAATACTCTGTAGTGGCCAATGATTATAACGGCGATTCTGATCCAACCATAAAGTCATATATCGTGCCCCTGGCCTGAGAGGGTTGAAGTTCTATATGTAGCTAGATGTAGGCTAGTAAGCTAATGTGACCTAGCTGGCTAATCCTTGCCCATGAAAGGAATTTAGGCTAGAGAGCAAGCATTTTAGCCAGGTGGCCTAAGACAACAAAAACTAAAAGTGTGTATTGCATGACAGTCCTAGACGTTTCTGCAAAATGAAAGCGAGGAGGATGGCATTGTCGTCAGCATATATTTTCTACTTGCACACACACAAAGAAATCAGTACCATGAACAGCCAAATCATATTTAGCTTACGTTGATAGGACTGAATTGTTTCTGGTATCTTTTAGTTGTACCTGCATTTGACCAAGCAGAGGTGATTTGATGATGTTCAACTGTTGAAGTTGAAATGGTGCTGGAATAGTGGAGGCAATAGTTGTTTAGTAGTACGAAATGTGGGAAACATTAACTTGATTGACCATGCTGTAGCTCATGTAACTGTTTGTTACATGAAGTATGCTTTGTGTACTTCACTGGACTTCTCTGGTTTTGTGACGAAACAAAGGAGTGGTAGAATTTCTTCACTGTGTTTTCTTATTGTCTCAGCCTTAGGCCTATATACTGGATGACAGTGGCAAGGAATATGAATTACCAGGTTATAAAGCAACCAAGACAATATTCACAACACATAGGTTGTAATATGGCTTTTCTTACCTGGCTTGGCTTCCCCAGTGATATTGTCCACGCACCACCAGTGGAGCTGACCACTCAAGTTCCGCCTGCAAAAAGCTAGCCCTCTCTCCAGTACCCAGCATGGCGAACATCAACTATCGGATCAGACACCAGTGTGAAATCTACTTCAGGCCACACCAGTTTAACCCATCCTACCCCAGGCAACACCACTCTAACCCAACCTACCCCAGGCCACACCACTCTAACCCAACCTACCCCAGGCCACACCACTCTAACCCAACCTACCCCAGGCCACACCACTCTAACCCAACCTACCCCAGGCAACACCACTTTAGCCCAACCTACTCCAGGCAACACCACTCTAGCCCAACCTACCCCAGGCAACACCACTCTAGCCCAACCTACCCCAGGCAACACCACTCTAGCCCAACCTACTCCAGGCAACACCACTCCAGCCCAACCTACTCCATGCAACACCACTCTAGCCCAACCTACTCCAGGCAACACCACTCTAACCCAACCTACCCCAGGCCACACCACTCTAACCCAACCTACCCCAGGCCACACCACTCTAACCCAACCTACCCCAGGCCACACCACTTTAGCCCAACCTACCCCAGGCCACACCACTCTAACCCAACCTACCCCAGGCAACACCACTCTAACCCAACCTACTCCAGGCAACACCACTTTAGCCCAACCTACTCCAGGCAACACCACTCTAGCCCAACCTACTCCAGGCAACACCACTCCAGCCCAACCTACTCCAGGCAACACCACTCTAGCCCAACCTACTCCAGGCAACACCACTCTAGCCCAACCTACCTCAGCCACAACAACTCAGGTTCACCCATGGTAACCTTCTACAAGGTATGACTTGCCCATTTTGGCACCATTTAGATATGTGTTGGTCTTGGTTTTGGAACCTGTACAAAAATGATTCCTTCTACTGGTTGACAAAACTTACTGACTGTGGATATTCTGCATATAGTTGACATCAGTTAAAACAGTCCTTTAAACTGTCCTATACTGGAATAAAGACAGGAATGCATTGAGATACATTTAAAATGTAAATTTACTGATGAACATTTTAAAATGTACATGTATTCATATTGTGTAGCAGACAGTATATTTGCTAAATGTACAATAACATCACTCAATATATATTCTTGGTACATATAATATGACTATATAACATAATTATTTTTACTGAAGATTTACTCAACCAAAAATGTACCTTCAGATTTCAAAATAGGAATCTCAAGGTAAAACTGAAAATAATCTCTCTCTTATGTATTACAGAGAAGCCTATTTGACCTTGAAAAGAAGTATGACATGCATAACATCTCTGCTTTTGTCTGTTTATGTTTATTGTGGGTATAAGGGCCACTCTGCCAGAGCTTCCAAACTACAGGACTGGCTACCTTAAACACCCCGTCATGATTCTCAACTCATCCTCAAAATAACAAGAGATTATGATAGTTTCTGTTCATACAGTGCCACATTGCTATCTTGTGTTGTCTGGAAGGATTGGATAAAACCAAAAATACTGGGGGGAAAATCAAAGAGCAGCTAGTCTCTCCTCCACTAGGTGGCAGTTAAGATCCATGGAATGTTTTCAGCTTTTAGATTGTTATTTTCATTTAAGTATGGCTCAAGTTCATATTACAATGTTCTTATATACAGTAAGTTCTAAGTTGTTAACTTGTTTTAAAGAAGTAGGATAGTCCAACTCTTTACATATTTCATTGTTTATCAGATAGGCAAGGTAAGAGTGAGTGTTGAAAGAGCAATGGGCTTGATTCGAACCCATGCTGGCAACACTATATCAATTCTAGAGGAAGCGTCTTAGATCGCTAGACCATAATTTGTTCAATTTAAAAGATAACCATGTGACCACTACTAACCCCCTTTACAACTAAGGAGTGTAGTTGCTGTTCAGAAACAGTATGATGTTGATATTCTCTGGCTCCAGGCAACTTCGTCTGCTGTAGAACATTTTATCTGTCTCATGGAAAGCCCTATCCAAGGGGATCGCTGTAGAAACCACACCAAGGTTTCTAAGGGCTACCCTGCTCAGATCCTTGAATTTCTCAGATCCTTCAAATCTCCACCATGCAAGTGGGTTTTCCGTCTCTGGAATTGAGCTGTGTTCACTGTACTTTTTCAGCAGTTGAACTAAGTTCGGTACATCGGATGAAACTATCAGTGGAGATGAAATCGCTTTGAGATCTTTAAGCAATTTAGTTAGGAAGTGATTAGCACTTTCACTGTCTTTGACATTCAGTATGAGGTTTTTGAACCTTGGGTCCAGGGCTGTGGTAAGGACCAGTCGTTGGCTCTTCTTCAAATCACCAAAACGATGTTTGCATTGCTTGGCTAAGTGATTAGCTACATCGTTTCCCCTTTGTTCTTTGTTGATTTTTGTCTGAAGTTCTCCGACCAGAGGAATGCTGTTGGAGAGGAAGTAGTACTGCTGATTATTAGAGATGTCTTTACATCTCTGTGACATCTCCTCTGTCACATCTTTGAAAGGCTGAAGGGCTGCTACGGCACTGGCGGCTTTAGTTATGTCAGATCCATTAAGACAGAGGTCGAACTCTTGCCTTTGGCTAAGCACCATGTTGATAGCCATGTATTGCTCAGTAAGTCTCTTCAGCATGTGGAAGCAAGAGAACCATCCATCACCAACAGACTGGATCAGGCCATGATGAGGCAACTGTTGTTGGAGTTGAGCCTCTTTTAGCTTTTTCTCAGCTTCTATGTCGTTGTGGAAGAACCTCACAATCTTCTGACACTTCCTCAGCATGGCCTCTAGAACAGGATCCATCATCAATGTATCTTTAAACACCAGGTTTAAAGTGTGGGCAAAGCAAGGAATGTGTGTCCATCCATTTCTAGAAATGTCTTCTCTCATGGATCCATCTATGTTTGTCACCACGGTGTGAATCTTTTCTTTAATTCTCCAGTCGTTTGCAATTCCTAACAGTTGTTTTACTATGTCGACTGATGTATCTTCACCCAGGACTTTAGTTGTTTCTAATACATAGGAATTGAGGTTCCATTCTCTGTCGATGACATGGCAAGTCACTGTCAGATAGGACTCTTCTGCTCTTGCAACCCACAGTTCAGCTGTTAAGACAATGTCATGAGCCAAGGCAAGGGATTGCTCTACCTTCTGCCTCGTCTTATTGTACATTCTGAGAAGGTCTTTTCGAATAGAAAATATCTCCTTTGGAATAAGGGTGCCAGGATTTTTTATGGCATCCACAAATGCCTGGAAACCAGCATCTTCTACAATGGACAGTGGTTGCAAGAGGGAGACAATCAGGTTTGACAGGTGCCTTCTGGTTGTGAATATTCCTTGAGTGCCAGCTGTGTCAAATAGGACATTATAAGTCAAGATCATCATCAATTTATCACGTTATATCATTATCTCTAACATAATCAGAAATATTTATGAGTGGTGTTTTTCTAAATCAGTACTACACAGTCACAGTTGAACACAATTATTTTAAAACAAAGACTGAGATTATATTCAGCATTGTATTGCATATTTGTCAACTTCCTTCTCTCTAATGTGTATGCACTGTGTTTGTTCATGGAGTACACACTGAATTAAGCATTAAATTCAAAGACTGGTTACCGTTTTGTCTGATTCTTTGAGATCCAGGGAACTGATGAACAGAGAGGTCTTCAAGGTTTCCCCTGTTCCTGGTGTTAGGCCTATCAGTATATCCCCTCCCTGCAATCAAGCGACAATTCAGTAGACAAAACCAGAATTAGTCAAATAGGATAAAGTAAGATCATCATATATCACGTTATGCAAATATCTTCAACCTACTCTAAAACGTGAATGACGGTCTATTTCTAAACCATATAACAGTAGTCAGATTCCACCACCTTTGAATAGGCAAAAACACAGTTGTATGCAGTATTTGTATTCATATGTATTTTTTTTGAAATATTTAAAACACAATTTGAGAAGAAATTATATTCATTGTTGTATTGATATGATAATACACTGCAATATTACATTGAAATTATATATATATATATATCCTTGCTGTCCTTTCAGTCTTACAAATATATGAGACATATATAAACATCTTCATATTTCTCTTAAATTCGTTTGTAGTGTATTCGTTGTTCGTTGAGTGAATGTCTGAATTAAGCATAAAATACAAATAGTAGTACAAAGACTAGTCACCATTTGGTCTAATCCTTTGTGGTCTAGTGTCCTGATGAACAGACAGTGCTTCACGGTTTCCCCTGTTCCTGGTATAAGGCCTACCAGTAAAGCCCCTCCCTGCAATCAAAGGACAAGACAGTTGATACAACCTGTACTTCTGCAAGTTGTGCATCAAACAATGTTACAATGTTACATGCATGTTACGCCTGCATTTCGCGGTGCGAGCATTGCAAAATACATTTACATGTTATTCAGTAATTTCCCCCAAACTACTCATGCGCATCAATGAGCTTCTGCATAGCCAGGCTTCTGCATAGCCATAGCCAAGAGATGGAACTTGTTTTTATTTTTGGCACTTGACACGCTGCAAGTCCCGCATCTCCCATCTCTTCATTGGTTTTAGGAGCATATACCCACATGGGTGATTGAAAGCTGAACTGAAACTAACTAGGTTTACCCTTTCATCTGTGGATGAAGGATTTTGTGTGACTCAGAATTGGTCAAAAGTCTACAAAGATTCAGAAAAAAAAGAACCTTGTGCATTTCATGTAAAATAACAACCCAATGTTTATATCCCAGGACAAATTAGCCAGCAACAGCAAGCTAGCTAGCTAAATGTCCATGAATGTTTCAAGTGTTTTGACCTGTCCCCAAATGAATCTAGTCAGTTCATAGTTGGCTTTGATATTTCAACCTGCATGTCCTGGGTGGATGGACGAAATCAACATGCGTGTGATGCCGCACACGGGTGCTCAGTGTAGTCAGTATTTAAAAATCTAATGAAACAAAATTAAATATTGTTTCATTTGTTTGCATTGAACATGTCAGGAATAAAAAGTTTGTTAGAGGTTTGAGGCTATGTATTTTATGGCATAATCTACAATGATCGGGAGATAGTTAAGGAGATAGTGCTTACCAGAATGTCTTGCTCTCTGAGACATATCTGCTGGAAATGTGTCACTTTCCTTCCTGACCTTGCCTCCTATTGTAGCATATCGGAATACATAGACAAATATATTACTTCTATCCTGGGTTTAAAACATGTCAATTCCAGTTTCAAAATTGTTTGCAAGAACATTACCGTTTTGCTTATTATGTTATCCAGCTGTTCTTGTAAAGTGAATATCGGGAAATGCTGAATTAAATTCAGTAACTTACTTGAATAGTGTCCTCTCCGTATGTTACTCCTCGCTCCTGTCTGAACAATGTGTTTGTACTATTGGAGACAGGTGAGGTCTACCAATCCACTGGGTGTGGCTGTTGCAGTTTTCAGTGAAACGAAAGTCAAATGTAATCTTTTCCCTCCTACAAGCTTTATTCCTAACTAAATCCTATATTAGTTCTTAAAGGGATAGTTAGGATTTTGGCAATGAAACCCTGCTTCCCCAGAAGCAGATGAACTTTGTATGTCTCTGAGTCTGTTCCTAACTAGCTTTAGCACAATTACTGGAATTCTATGGGAACAGCTAGCATGCTCGCAAAACTACCTCTAACTTCCTTCGAACTGGACGCAGAGACATATCAAACTATCCCTTTAATTTATCACGGTCATAGTAGGATCATATCCTGTTTCACCTGAAACCTTGTCCATTTACCTGAAACTACTTTCTTGCAATGCAGGACATGTTAAATGTGTAGTGTTATTTGAGGTTCAAAAAGGCTTCTGAATGTTGTAATTTCCATCTTGAAATGTCAATGTATTAACACCTAAAAAAATGTCCATTAATTGTAATCCACAGTTCATATTTCCTCTTGCTTTAGGATTATTTTCCTGCTGTAGCAAACTGTCTCAAATGAAGATCCTAAATCGGTACACCAATGGGAAGTTCCTCACTCACCTCTCATTCTGACAGATTACAAAGATTTCAGTTCAAAGTGCAAGGTAATCATTTATTTATTATATAAATTATTATATTTTGTTATTGACTGTACGTTTGTTTATCACATGTGTAACTCTGTGTTGTTTGTGTCGCACTGCTTTGCTTTATCTTGGCCAGGTCGCAGTTGTAAATGAGAACTTGTTCTCAACTGGCCTACCTGGTTAAATAGAGGGTGAAATAAAAATAAATAAAAATATGATTACATTTTTTTGCATATTTAACACAAAACAATCACACAATACACAACTATACACACACCCAATGGGAAATAACAAATAAAATAGAAAAATACCAACCAACAAGACAAACATACTTAACAAAAATATAAAATTAAATTCATAGGGAGAGTTTTTATTTTAGTTTTGTATTATGTGATAATACTGCTAAATGTACCTTTAAAGAAAAACAGTGATCTTTTTTTGAGTCTTTATTCCTTGTCTTCAACGTTTTGGCTAGCATGAGTACATAAGAATATTTTTTAAATAAATTAACTAAAGTTAAAGTTTCTACTGTTGAGACTACTTTTTACCTAAACCAGACCTGAGATGGATACACACAGTATGGAAACTTAAGGCCAGAATTCAATATGATCGCTGGTTGAAGACAATGCGGCTTTTAAAGGCAATGTTCAGAAATTGCCTTTAAAAGCCGCATTGTCATCAACCCCTGATCAGATTGAATGCCGGCCTAACACTCTCAGTTTGATAATCTGTTGATGTGTCCTTGAGCAATGCACTTAACGCTAATTGCTCCTGTAAATTGCTCTGAATCAGAGCATCTGCATGAGTATCTGAAAGTACCCAAAGCTTATTACAATACTGGACAAAACCATCAGATATTTTATCTCCTTATTCTACACCTCTCATTTTAGTTGATACCAGTAGAGGGAGCTCATGGTTTTCTGTAGAGCTTTCTACTTCAGTACATGGTAGGAATCAGTCTCCTTGGCTTGGTGAAAGACTTGCAGTAATATAGAGATAGTGTGACACAGCAACATGCTACAGTGGTTCTTCCTTTAAAAGTTTTACGTTTATGCCGTGACCGTTTGTGGCAGATTGGGGTAAATTGCGTCATTCTGGCAACAATGGCTGATACTTAAATAACGTGCCATAGAATTCTGCGGCACCCCGCAAGCTGTTCTGCAGTAAGCCGCAACTTTTAAAGGAAGAACCACTGTACATCTAACTACTTTGCCCTGACTAGAGCAAGCATGCAGTGTTGAATGTGAATATTCAACTTGCTTGAAAACCCATCAAGGAATTAAACTATGAAGTATGACCAGACCAACCCAGATCATGCTGCATTACATGTCCTGTGAGATGAACTGAAACAATGTGTTCTTGTGTTTGACTGGACTGTATATTATGCATTTCACTTTTAGGAGAGAAAGAACCACTTCCCTGATCGGAGCCTTGTATGAAAACCTGTACAGTGTTCGACTTTTGGCTGTCGCCGATGCACCTCCCCCGACTTCATGTACACTCATCTTCGTTAGGCTTACTGCACAAACACACCCTGTGGATCACACCAGATAGGCTGTGTTCCTTTGGGCTCGTCTTGAGGGGGAAGGACGAAGCAAACGTCTGCACACAAAAGTCGAGGAGTGAAGTCGGGGGAGGTGCATCTGCGACAGACGAAACGTCGGACACTCCTGTGCTTTCCCGACAGCAAGGCTCAGTGCAACACTGCAGTGTTGCTATTGTTTATAAAAGTTTTTCTTTGTAATGTCGAAATAAATGTCTCTAACACCCATATCACATATTTACAAACTGTAAATATATGTGTGTACATTGTGCCCTCAATTGGTGAGAGAGAACCTCAAATATTACATTCATTTGTACATATAAAACCCCGCCCATAAATTTAGTTTCTGCGTTAAAATTCCCTCTTTTCTCGCCCCATTGTTGGATCAACAAAATCCTAATTTGTTCATCGCAAAGGTGAGTTTTAAACAATTATTTCAATGATATTATTTAGCTATTTTAATTTAAATACATGATACTTGGTTGTCATACTGCAGTGTAACATAAAAATTAACAGTTTTGATTGTGTGTGTGCAGCTAATGTTAGAGTTACTTTTGTTTCACTTTATGCACATCTTTGCTAGATAGCTAGCATGCTAGCTAACTAGCTCGCCCCTGTCCTTGCAGTTAGTCTGCTCCACGTGGTGGTTCCATGGGCACATCTCAATTCAGCACCAAGCTTTTTTAGCCTCATGCTAGTTTGTTCTCTTTATTTCAGCTGCTTACTATATATTGAGGACTAATCTGATTTTAAAGGTGAGTTGTTTATTTAGCCAAATTATAATTGCATTTTTGACTTGTGGGTGATGCTTATAGATAAATATTGTGGTCAATGCATCAGCAGCTACAGTAGCTAGTCTAGCTAACTGTGTTTCCCACTCACTTTATCACCAGTTCATTTTGGAAGTCTTGTAAGACTGCTCCTAGAACATGACAACATAATATAGTGACTAGCTGGAATTATGAATGTATTTTACTGGACTAATTAGGCCGTCCGTATTTCGGGACATTGAATGTGAGTTGGAAAGTCTGTTTTCTGTAGTTTGGGACCTGCTTTAAGTAATATCAGACAAGTTGTGGTCATGATCCAATATTTTCATAATATACTTTGACATTAGCATTGCTAAGTAAAGGAGTATTGGTGAAAACGTTCATCGTCCTCCTATGTGTCATGATTGAAATACAAATGTAAAATCTTTTCATCCATTTTGGCCTTACCTCATACCATTAACTGCTTTCAGACCTAGTCATGCTGATCAGGATGAAATTCAATGTTGAACAAAAATATGTCAGGATCATTGACCTGACTATTGTAAACCTTTTGATTTGAGGTAAACTGTTTTTTGCTATTCATTTGATATTTTTGTAAAAATAATTTAGGGGTGGATCAGCTCAATATTGCGGAAAGATTGTTGCTTCCATCAATGTAATTGTCTGCATCATTTCCAATCCCCCACATATTTTTGGGGTAAATATATATATCCATATACATATACGTACATTCCCATACATATACGGTTGAATTCGGAAGTTTACATACACCTTAGCCAAATACATTTAATCTCAGTTTTTCACAATTCCTGACATTCAATCCTAGAAAGGTCAGTTAGGATCACCACTTTATTTTAAGAATGTGAAATGTCAGAATAATAGTAGAGAATTATTTATTTCAGCTTTTACTTCTTTCATCACATTCCCAGTGGGTCAGAAGTCTACATACACTCAATTAGTATTTGGTAGCATTGCCTTTACATAGTTTTAACTTGGGGCAAACATTTCAGGTAGCCTTCCACAAGCTTCCCACAATAAGTTGGGTGAATTTTGGCCCATTCCTCCTGACAGAGCTGGTAAAACTGAGTCAGATTTGTAGGCCTCCTTGCTCGCACACGCTTTTTCAGTTCTGCCCACAAATGTTCTATGGGATTGAGGTCAGGGCTTTGTGATGGCCACTCCAATACCTTGACTTTGTTGTCCTTAAGCCATTTTGCCACAAGTTTGGAAGTATGCTTGGGGTCATTGTCCATTTGGAAGACCCATTTGCGACCAAGCTTTAACTTCCTGACTGATGTCTAGAGATGTTGCTTCAATATATCCACATCATTTTCCTACCTCATGATGTCATCTATTTTGAGAAGTGCACCAGTCACTCCTGCAGCACACTGCCACCCGCGTGCTTCACGGTTGGGATGTTGTTCTCCGGCTTGCAAGCCTCCCTCTTTTTCCTCACATGAGTCTTTCTGTACAGATGTTCATTTAATAACATATTTAAAATAATCCATCTACCTTGATGATCTGTTTGGACAATTTGCACATTTGGATCAAAATTACTGTTAATTAAAACCATCACCCCTTTTGAATTTCTTTGCCCATGGGAGAAATATATTTCAGTCCTTTTCCCACAAAACTTAATCTAAAATTGTTGAATGAGTTTCCTGTAAACAATAGATATTATATTCCTTCTCTTTTAGCCAGGTAAATACTGATTGTCTTTTCTTATTATCTGCTAAGCCATTACATTTATAACTGGCTATACTTATTTCACCACTTACCATAATGAGACACAACTTTCAATTCTATTTATCAAAATGTATGTTTGTAAACGTACCATTAAAAAGTAACATGAAGATTGAGTGTCTATATAGCTGTACCATGATATTTGCATTGCTACCAAGTAAACCTCCAATTGGTCCCCACTATTCCACCCGCTAAAAGCCCTCCTCATCCCGAGTTGGGTTGTCATCCCAATGCCTAGCAGACCACCCCCAACCGCCTGGATCCCAAATCCCTGAAGAGACTGGGATCCATCCTTCGAAAAGAGCATAGAGTGCCACTCACAGAACAGAAGTAGATCAACTGCCAAATACATGTCCATCGCCCTCACCTCAATTTGTATTACATATAGTCAACAAAAAACTATACATATATATTTTTAAAATCCTGTTTCTCATTTTCCATAATTAGCTATTAATATTTGTAGTAATGTTATTAATTTTTCCTAAGGATTTTACCTCTCACCAGTCTCGCCATTATCAAAATTACATTATTGCAAGCACTTATTATATTAGCAAACAATTATTGTGAATCATCCTATATTGTTCCTAACATCTTTTACTCCCTCGCAACAGGAGACACACACCCACACACTCATACACACTCAAACACACTCAACACCTTTCCCCCACACAACCATAGGCTCACATTCTCAACAGTTGCGCCATCCCAGAGTCCAACTCAAGAAAAGTCTTGATTTACGAATGCATGTACAGTTGCAGCTGTATGAGAAGGCCTACAAAACTGTGCAAAATAATTTATTAACCATTGTCACGTCCTCGATGATGGAGGTCAAATGTACCCCTTTCCCCTGAAACACCCACAACACAGTCCCCTGTATTGACCATATTCCCAACCATCTCCATGCAATCATACTTTTGATTTTGTGCTACCAGGTCCACAATAATATACCCTCTCTCTGAATGTCTGAGTGTGACCCCCTCCCCATGGGTTACTGCAGCTAGTGTTGCCAGCACTGCCACTGCCTGGGTAGGGCCACCCCACCGGAATCGCCATCGGCTAGGTACAAGGTCGCCAAGGTTCTCATTAGCAGCTGTGAGAATTTCCTTGTATAATATGCTCTCCCTTTAGGGGGCTTTGGCTTTGCAGGACAAACCTTGCCAAGCAGGGTCAGAATATTGAAGGGGCAGCGCTGCTCTAGGTCTCTGACCGCATTTTGGCTGCATACAGACCGCTTACAGCAGGCCCATAAAACAGTTAGGGACTTCTCCTTAGTATCTGGGTCATTCAGGTGGGTGCCAAGGGTATAGGGTTGTGGACCGTTCCATCAATATAGGATCATAAATACCTAAATTATATGTAAATAAATAAATAAAATCTATAATTTATTTTAAAACGCTGTTCCACCATGATAGGACAATAAATAAATAAATAAATCATATCCATCATCTGAACAACATTGAAGCTCTCTCACAACCCCTGCTCACAGCAATACATTGGTTCTGAGATATGCAACCATTTCTTTTCTCACTCAACGCCACACTTTCCCAAACACCAAAAAACACACCCCACCATTCATCCACACATACTGTGCCTTCTGTTTGCTGACTTTTTATCTTCACCATATTGGATTTGTGCTTTTGTGTTCCGATTAGTTAAATTTGAAGATATATAGAAAAGCTATATTTTTAGTTGTATTCCTAATATCCATAACCGGGCTAGAATTGTGTGTTTCATTATTTTCCTCATCTATAACAACTTTATAATTTTTTTAATTAGCAATGGAGTAGTCTTTGTGTCTCTGAACAACTGGTGATCAATATATAGTTTATTGACGACGAGAGCTACTCATTTCCTTTTTAAATCTATATTCCTTGAAAATTGGATGCAGAACTTTACGCTGTTCTGCAATTTCCTTCGGGAACTGGTCATTCATGCCAATTTTGGTCCCAGCAAGTCTTTTACCCAGGCTTTTAACCATTATTTTAACTTTAAAGAAAGCAAATTTGGCAACGATTGGGCGTTCATACCTCTGCCATCTCTGTCCGAAGCGGTGTACACGTTCGAGTTGGATTTTGTCGATGGCTTCGTGTGGAATCTGAAGCGCTGTAAGGAGGAACTCTCTAACTACAGATTCAGGAACTTCTCCTTCTTTCTCTTGGATACCTGTAAGTAGCAGATTCTCTCTCATGGATCTAGTCTGTATGTTAAGGCTTCACTCAGAACGGTGTTCTCCTTTTTAAGTTCGTTAACTTCGATTTCAATCTTATTGACTGTCCCTTTTGTAGCTTGTGTCTTTCTCCAATGTCGCAGCTTTTTCATCACTCATCTCAAGGCTTGTCTTCAACTCTTTTATATCCTTACTGACTAGTTCAAGTATACCCAGTTGGTCATTTATTGATTTTAACAGATCGGTTTCGACCTTTACCATTCCCAGTGGTGAAAATATTAAATCATCTGTGTCTGTGGAAGAGTCAAGTTTTTTGTTTTGAAATAGTTTCCACTGTCTTACACTCCGTCATGTTTGGGTGTTGCTTGTTTTCATAATATCTGTCGATAAATGTCTCTAGTCTTAGGATTTGTTTTGTGTTGTTATCCAGATTGAAGGTTATCACCCACCAGATTGTGTAGTGCTAATATTTAGTCTATCTTACCAATATTGAATATTACGTTTTTATCTTGAGGTGCTCTACATAACTACGTTCAGTCTGCCATCTTCCTTGAGGTAAACTTTTAATTTGTGATTGGAAATAAATGTATTGTGTTCATATATTTATAAGTCAGTTTGATTACTCTTACCATTGAAAATCTAATGGTACGTTGTTGTTTTAATGTTTGTCACAGCTTTCCTTAAATTTTAGATCCCACTTACTAGTTTAGAGGCAAAGCTGTATGATGGGCCTGGAACTGAAGTTGATGGGGATGTGTTTGAGGAGGTGGTGAAACAGCCAGCTCTTGGTGTTTTCAAGCTCAAACTGAACAATGATGCTAAAGGTATGTGTTGGTTTTCAAAGCTTGGTTACTTGTGGCATTACTTTCAATATAACCATACATTTGACATGCCTGTATTGTCATCGTGTATTTCAGAATCTTCCCTAGTGAGTCCTGTCTCTGCCAGGTCCGTGATGGATGGTTCAAACCATGAGTCGGATGAAACAATAATTTTGCGCGAGGATGGAAGCCCCTTACAAAAGCATCAAAGATCTGATGAAGCAAAAAATATATGTTTGTAATTCATTCTTCGATTCACTTCCCATCAAATAGATTTTTCACTGCTGTGTTTTTACAGGTAATAGAGAGCATACTAAAGAAATGCCTGGTGGAGAGGTTGTCATCAATGAATACTCCAAAACTAAAAGCCTGACAGACTGTGTAATGAATACGAGGGGAGACAGAGAGTTGGTTTCAAGCGCAGGGCGCAGCAGGTGTTTATTGCAAAGGACCACAGGAGGAGGCAGGTAGCTGGGTCCAGGGGCAGGCAGAAGGTCATACACAGGGGTCCAAAAAGGCAACAGTACAGGCAAGGAAAGGGCTAGTAATGTAGTCCAGGAGATCAGGCAATAGGTAGAGAACAGGAAATCCAATAGGCTAAAGTATAGGCAGGGAACAGGCAAAAGGCGTCATTAGTGAGGCAGGCAAAAACTATCATACACGAGAGGAGTAACTCACGGGAAACCCAGCGCTCTGAAAGACATGTGTCACAAAACAAACAATACCTCACAGTGATGGGGTCCAAAGAACTGAACTAAATAGTGTGTGATAATTACATACAGGTGTGTGAACAGGTGATTAGAATTCAGGTGATTGGGATCTGGAGAGTGAGCTGCATTTAGGGGATTTACGTGTTTCAGGGTGTGAGTTGGAAGCAGACGTTACAGACTGCACCAGACGAAAGATGATCAACGTTTTTGTTTCAGCGATGACAGACTCTCGCGGGTATTTTAAAGGAAAGATTCGTAATGAAAATTGTTGCTCCCATATCTGCTGAATGTTAAAAATGACTTCTGTATCAGTTTCTCAATCACATAATTGGTTAGGCTACTGCTGACCATCCATTGCTCTTGGTAGAAGATTTATCTTGTGTCAAACTCGATGGGCATGATAGTGATTCAAAAATCACTCCTGATATTTAGCTGATTGGGGACCAATGCTGCTTGTGGAGATTCTGATTGACGCCTAAACAAAACATTATATTCTTGTCATGACATCACCACCGCGCAGTGTGAGAGAAACGTTTGCACAAGGCATCATCTCCTTGTTCCCATACCTGAAGGATCCCTACACATCAAATGGATATGTAAGTATACATTACAATTGATAAAGGGCATCTGCGTTTAATTCGTCTGGTATAGTATCTAAGCAAATGGGACTTGGTTATTTGTTTTTTCTTTCAAGATTAGTAACCATGTACATTTTTTTGAGGAACATTATTACGACACTAATAGTTGAGAAGGCTACCTCTCGTATAGAATCAAAACCGTTCAGAGGAATTTGGCTTCATCTCAGAAACGGCCTACTCAACTATACTATGGAGGGCCAACTGCTGAGAGGGAGTCCAGTCCATTCACTTTGGCTACCCTGAGTGAAGACCTGTGCAGAGAGGCCATTTCTCTTATGAAGCATTCTTCTGATGAAGAAACAGTCAAACAGAAGATGAAATTGACCTTTGAGTACAGGAAGAAGATGACCCACGACCCGAGTAAATGTTCCACCATCTTAACCAAATTTCCACGCTTTCTGGATGTGAAGGGCTTGGTAAATTTGTGTAAATTGCTTTTAATCTCTAGATGCCAATTCAGGTTGGCCAGTAAATTTCAACAAAAACAACACTTCCGTAATAGTAGTTAAATTAATGTGTAGGCAGATGATTTACTCAAACTCTGTGTTGGAGGTTAAAATGGAATGTTTTGTGAGAAAGATATAGACTTGCACAAAACAAATGTTTTGTTCATTGTCTTATTTGTTTCAGATTGAACAGGACGTTGTGCTGCCGTTTGGAGAGGGAACATCAGCCAAGTTTTTGGAGAGGTGGCCAACTACAATCAAGCAAAAGATCATCATGCTAAGCAAGACCCTAGGCAAGGACACTCAGGGAGCTGAACTTCAGGAGCCGATCCAGATGGCAGTGTCCGCAGTTGATGAGGGAGCTGACACGAATGCTGACGGTAAGATTATCATAATTTATCATTTATATTTAAAATAACTCTGAAATGTTAATGTCACTGATGATGGAATGTACCATTTTAATCAGGATCTCTTCTTTGTTTAGGATGGGATGGTGACCTTTCCTCCATCCTTCTCCTGCTCCATTTGATTCTCCCTTCATCACAAGGCCGCAAAAGACCAGGCACAATGTCTGCATCCCAAGCTGAACAGCATCTTGTGATATTCCAAAAGGTTTGTATTGGCATTCTTATTCATGGACAGTGCTGCAGCCGTTATGATGAACTAATGATGGTGTTCGTTTTTGTCATCTTCCGGCAGGAACCAGTATCCAGGAGCACCTTGATGTGATTGACCAGAGCCGCCAACCATATCTTCTTGCAGTAGGGACCAGGAAGAGTAGCATTCATACTTACTTCATCATCCTGGACAAGCGAGCCTTCCAAGTCAACGAGCGCTCTTGGTGCTTTCGATGAGCTTTTCAAGAGTCACTTTGTTTTTGGTACTGCTTACTGCAATGCTGCGCAACATGTACACCTTCATACAGACAACTGTGTACAACATAGACATTGGGAAGGTTAAGGAGACTCCAAGGGTTTCTGAGCTCAGAGCTAGACCTCTGCACTAATGCCGATTAAGTTATGATGATATGTTTTGTTTGCCAAGCTAGTCATGGAAGTACCAACTTGCTCGTGAGGCATCTCAAGTTGATGCATGGAATCTGCCATGGTAGAACTCTTAGACTAAAATGTGGTCAGACAGATTGTTGTCGTTTGAACAGGGAACATTCCAGAGCCTGTGAAATGTTGTTAAACACTAACTTGGATGCTAATACAGCAGTGGATAATCATCCAAGTAATGCTGATATCCTTCAAATTCTAGTTGTAACCATGTTGTAGCAATATCTTCTAACAAGAACACCCTTGATATGTGTGCATCTG